>NW_026712134.1:1371955-1582847 GCF_030504385.1 Musca domestica | reverse complement strand
TTTTTTTTTTAAATCCACGTTTGTTTAATTCTTTAAAAAATATTTTTTTAAAAAATCCACGTTAACGGATTCTTTTGAAAAAATATTTTTTAAAAATCCACGTTAACGGAATCCTTCGAAAAAATATTTTTTTAAAAAATCCACGTTTATGAAATTCTTTAAAAACAATTTTTTAAAAAATCCACGTTTGCGGAATTCTTTGAAAAAATATATTTTTTTTAAATCCACGTTAGTGAAATTCTTTAAAAAAATATTTTTTAAGAAATCCACGTTTGTAAAATCCTCTAAAAAAATATTTTTTTTAAGAAATCCATGTTTGTAGAATCCTTCGAAAAATATATTTTTTTAAAATATCCATGTTTGTGGAATTCTTTGAAAAAATATTTTTTAAAAAATCTAAGTTTGTGGAATTCTTTAAAAAAATATTTTTTAAAAAATCCACGTTCGTGGAATCCTTTGAAAAAATATTTTTAAAAAATCCACGATGAAGGAATTCTTTGAAAAATAATTTTTTAAAAATCCACGTTGATTGAATCCTTTGAAAAGAATATTTTTTAAAATATCCACGTTTGTGGAATCCTTTGAAAAAAATATTTTTTAAAATATCGACGTTTGTGGAATCCGTTGAAAAAATATTTTTTTTTAAAAATCCACGTTTGTAGAATCCTTTGAAAAAATATTTTTTAAGAAATCCACGTTTGTAAAATCCTTTGAAAAAAATATTTTTTTAAGAAATCCACGTTTGTAGAATCCTTTGAAAAAATATTTTTTAAAAAACCCACGTTTGTGGAATTCTTTAAAAAAATATTTTTAAGAAAACCCACGTTTGTGGAATCCTTTGAAAAAATATTTTTTAAAAAATCCAGGTTTGTGGAATCCTTTGAAAAAAAATATTTTTTAAAATATCCACGTTTGTGGAATCCTTTGAAAAATATTTTTTTAAAGAAATCCACATTTGTGGAATGTTTTAAATTTTTTTTAAAAAAAAATCCACGTTTGTGGAATGTTTTAAAAAAATATTTTTTAAAAAATCCACGTTAAAGGAATCTTTTGAAAAAATATTTTTTAAAAAATCCACGTTAAAGGAATCTTTTGAAAAAATTTTTTTTAAAAAATCCACGTTAAAGGAATCTTTTGAAAAAATTTTTTTTAAAAAATCCACGTTTGTGGAATCCTTTAAAAAAATATATTTTAAAATATCCAAGTTAACGGAATCTTTTAAAAAAATATTTTTTCAAGAAAAAAAAAATCCACGTTTGCGGAATTCTTTAAAAAATATTTTTTTAAAAATCCACGTTTGTAGAATTCTTTAAAAAATATTTTTTTTTTAAATCCACGTTTGTAGAATTCTTAAAAAAATATTTTTTTAAAAAATCCACGTTTGCGGAATTCTTTAAAAAATATTTTTTAAAAAATCCACGTTTGCGAAATTCTTTAAAAAATATTTAAAAAATATCCACGTTTGTGATATTCTTTAAAAAAATATTTTTAAAAAAACCCACGTTTGTGGAATTCTTTGAAAAAATATTTTTTAAAAAACCCACGTTTGTGGAATTCTTTAAAAAAATATTTTTAAGAAAACCCACGTTTGTGGAATCCTTTGAAAAAATATTTTTCAAAAAATCCAGGTTTGTGGAATCCTTTGAAAAGAATATTTTTTAAAATATCCACGTTTGTGGAATCCTTTGAAAAAATATTTTTTAAAATATCGACGTTTGTGGAATCCCTTGAAAAAATATTTTTTTTTTAAAAATCCACGTTTGTAGAATCCTTTGAAAAAATATTTTTTAAGAAATCCACGTTTGTAGAATTCTTTAAAAAATATATTTTTTTAAAAATCCACGTTTTGGGCATCTTTTAAAAAATATTTTTTAAAAAATCCACGTTTGTGGAATACTTTAAAAAAATATTTCTTAAAAAAATCCACGTTTGTAGAATCCTTTGAAAAACTATTTTTTTTTAAATCCACGTTTGTGGGATCCTTTAAAAAAATATTTTTTTTTTAAATCCACGTTTGTGGGATCCTTTAAAAAAATATTTTTTAAAAAATCCACGTTTGTGGAATCCTTGAAAAAATATTTTTTAAAAATCCACGTTTGTGGAATTCTTTAAAAAATATTTTTTAAAACATCCACGTTTGTGGAATCCTTGAAAAAATATTTTTTAAAAAATCCACGTTTGTGGAATCCTTGAAAAAATATTTTTTAAAAAATCCACGTTTGTGGAATGTTTTAAATTTTTTTTTTAAAAAAAATCCACGTTTGTGGAATGTTTTAAAAAATATTTTTTAAAAAAATCCACGTTTGTGGAATTTTTTAAAAAATATATTTTTTAAAATATCCACGTTTGTGGAATCCTTTGAAAAAATATATTTTTTAAAATATCCACGTTTGTGGAATTCTTTAAAAAATACTTTTTTTTTAAATCCACGTTTGTGGAATCCTTTGAAAGAATATTTTTTAAAAAATCCACCTTTGTGGAATCCTTTGAAAGAATATTTTTTAAAAAAATCCACGTTTGTGAAATCCTTCGAAAAAATATATTTTTTTTAAAAAATTTACGTTTGTGGAATCCTTCGAAAAAATATTTTTTAAAAAATCCACGTTTGTAGAATCCTTTGAAAAAATATTTTTTTAATGAAATCCACGATTGTAGAATCCTTTGAAAAAATATTTTTTTTAAGAAATCCACGTTTGTGGAATCCTTTGAAAAAATATTTTTTAAAAAACCCACGTTTGTGGAATTCTTTAAAAAAATATATTTTAAAAAATCTTCCTTTATTTTTTAAAAATCCACATATGTGGAACTTTTAAAAAAAAAATTTAAAAAATTCACGTTTGAGGAATTTTTTTAAAAAATCTACGATTGTAGAATTCTTTAAAAAATATTTTCTAAAAAAGTCCTTTTAATCCTTTTTCATTACCTTCCAGCAGCCTACGCAACTCTTTGAGGCCATTTTCAACATTTTCTGGTGTCTCCCGCAACTCTTCCTTGGCCACAGATTTAGCAAATTCCGTCGGCTCACAGTAATCCAAGCTAAAGGTGAGACCATCATACTCAAGCTTGGGTGGATCTCTTAATATTTTATACATTGTTTTGAAAAGCAAGTAAGGAAACGATATATCCGATAAGTTTTAGTTTTCTCTTGCGACGCTCGAAGGCGATTAATTCATAAATTGTTTTCGAAAATATTTCATAGTTTTGAAAATAAATCAGAATTTCAATTTTTTAAATAAAATTATACTCAATACTGGTGAAATCGAATTAGAAGGGGTTTTAGTTCAAGACATTATTGGCGTGAACTAAATAACAACGTGCAATAGGTGGTGGCAGGAAATTGAAAAAAAGACAAAAATTCAAATTTTAAGATGCCAAGTAAAAAAATATTAAAAAACTGAGCCTCAAAATATTTTTAAAAAAATCTAATCTGTTGAAAAAAATCATTAAAAAAATACTTTTTTGGAAATATATCCTTAAAAAATAAATAAAATTATTATATATTATAAAAATATTATATATTATAAAATTATAAAAAATAAATAAAATTTTCAACAAATTTTCTTAAATATCCAAGTTACAAAAATATTTTTAAAATATAGCCGGAACCCACCTAATATCCCAAGAATATTAATTCAAAATAAAATTGAATATAATTTTATTCTTGACCTGGACATTACAATTTGGATTATTCATTCGCATAGAATACTATTCAAAACAGACGTGAGCTCCCGTTTTCAATTGGAAATATTTGAATAAAATTGAATTTAATATACAGGGTGAGATGAAAAAATTCCAACCAATTTCAGACTTCTGTCATTTCTAAACCACTCGTCCGACAGCTGTTAAAATGTTATTCCGCGCTTCGCCGGAAATGGGCTAAAATACCGCAGAGCAACATTCGGGCAGCGTTTGACGATTTCATTGGCCGTTAATTTCAGGCCAGGCCATAATTCGTGCCAAATATGAACAATTCAATCAAATTTAAAATGATTTTAAAATTTGATGCCATTTCCGACATTTTTTGCTTTCATTCAATAAAATTTAAAAATAAAAAATGTAAAAATTATGGCGTTTGACTTTGTTGCTGTTTGATTTTGTCTCACCCTGTACATAGCCAAAGGGCCTGCAACATCGTATTCAATAGGGCTTGTGGCATTTTAATAAATTTTTTTGAAAGTCTTTCAGGCTCGTGCCATCCTAAGAATGAGTCATGGAATTTGAAGGTATATTTTTTGCGCACTGTGGATTAAAAAAAAAATCATATATTTTTTTGAAAAATTCCTTTAATGCGGATTCAAACAAAAAATATTTTTTTAAAGAATTCCACAATCGTGGAATTAAAAAAAAAACATTTTTAAAGAACTCCATAAACGTGGATTTTTTAAAAATATTTATTAAAGAATTCCTCCAACGTGGATTTAAAAAAATATTTATTAAAGAATTCCACAAATGTGGATATTTTAAAAAATAAATATTTTTTAAAGAAAAAAAATGTAAAATTTAAAAAAATATCCTTTTTAAGAATTCCACAAACGTGGATTCTTTAAAAAATATATCTTTTTAAGAATTCCACAAACGTGGATTTTTTAAAAATTATTATTAAAGAATTCCACAAACGTGGATTTAAATTTTTTTCAAAGGACTCCACAAACGTGGATTTTTTAAAAATTATTTTTTAAAGAATTCCACAAACGTGGATTTTTTAAAAATTATTTTTTAAAGAATTTCACAAGGGGATATTTTTTAATAAATATTTTTTCAAAGAATTCCATTAACGTGGATTTTTTAATAAATATTTTTTCAAAGGATTCCATAAACGTGGATTTTTTAAAAAATATTTTTTCAAAGAATTCCAAAACGTGGATTTTTTTAAAAATAATTTTTAAAGAATTTCACAAGGGCATATTTTTTAATAAATATTTTTTCAAAGGATTCCACAAACGTGGATTTTTTAAAAAATATTTTTTAAAGAATTCCACAAACGTTGATTTTTTAAAAAGTATTTTTAAAGAATTCCACAAACGTGGATTTTTTAAAAAATATTTTTTAAAGAATTCCACAAACGTGGATTTTTTAAAAAATATTTTTTAAAGAATTCCACAAACGTGGATTTTTTAAAAAATATTTTTAAAGAATTACACAAACGTGGATTTTTAAAAAATATTTTTAAAGAATTCCACAAACGTGGATTTTTTTAAAAAATATTTTTAAAGAATTCCACAAACGTGGATTTTTTAAAAAATATTTTTTAAAGAATTCCACAAACGTGGATTTTTAAAAAATATTTTTTAAAGAATTCCACAAACGTGGATTTTTTAAAAATATTTTTTAAAGAATTCCACAAACGTGGATTTTTTAAAAATATTTTTTAAAGAATTCCACAAACGTGGATTTTTTAAAAAATATTTTTTAAAGAATTCCACAAACGTGGATTTTTTAAAAAATATTTTTTAAAGAATTCCACAAACGTGGATTTTTTAAAAATATTTTTTAAAGAATTCCACAAACGTGGATTTTTTAAAAAATATTTTTTAAAGAATTCCACAAACGTGGATTTTTTAAAAAATATTTTTAAAGAACTCCACAAACGTGGATTTTTTAAAAAATATTTTTAAAGAATTCCACAAACGTGGATTTTTTAAAAAATATTTTTTAAAGAATTCCACAAACGTGGATTTTTTAAAAATATTTTTTAAAGAATTCCACAAACGTGGATTTTTTAAAAAATATTTTTTAAAGAATTCCACAAACGTGGATTTTTTAAAAAATATTTTTTAAAGAATTCCACAAACGTGGATTTTTTAAAAAATATTTTTTAAAGAATTCCACAAACGTGGATTTTTTAAAAAATATTTTTTAAAGAATTCCACAAACGTGGATTTTTAAAAAATATTTTTTAAAGAATTCCACAAACGTGGATTTTTTAAAAAATATTTTTTAAAGAATTCCACAAACGTGGATTTTTTAAAAAATATTTTTAAAGAATTCCACAAACGTGGATTT
Source organism: Musca domestica (assembly GCF_030504385.1). Lineage (NCBI taxonomy): Eukaryota > Metazoa > Arthropoda > Insecta > Diptera > Muscidae > Musca > Musca domestica. The sequence continues at coordinate 1,576,844 of NW_026712134.1, read as the reverse complement.
TTTAAAAAATATTTTTAAAGAATTCCACAAACGTGGATTTTTTAAAAAATATTTTTTAAAGAATTCCACAAACGTGGATTTTTTAAAAATATTTTTTAAAGAATTCCACAAACGTGGATTTTTTAAAAAATATTTTTTAAAGAATTCCACAAACGTGGATTTTTAAAAAATATTTTTTAAAGAATTCCACAAACGTGGATTTTTTAAAAAATATTTTTTAAAGAATTCCACAAACGTGGATTTTTTAAAAAATATTTTTTTTAAAAATTCCACTTTTGTAGAATTCCACAAAAATGGATTTTTAAAGAATTCCACAAACGTGGATTTTTAAAAAAATGTTAAAGAATTCCACAAACGTGGATTTAAAAAAAAAATTAAAGAATTCCACAAATGTGGATTTTTTAAAAATATTTTTTTAAGAATTCCACAAACGTGGATTTTTTAAAAAATATTTTTTTAAGAATTCCACAAACGTGGATTTTTTAAAAAATGTTTTAAAGAATTCCAAAAACGTGGATTTTTTAAAAAATATTTTTAAAGAATTCCACAAACGTGCATTTTTTAAAAATATTTTTTAAAGAATTCCACATACGTGGATTTTTTAAAAATTATTTTTTATAGAATTCCACAAACGTGGATTTTTAAAAATTATTTTTTATAGAATTCCACAAACGTGGATTTTTTAAAAATTATTTTTTATAGAATTCCACAAACGTGGATTTTTTAAAAATTATTTTTATAGAATTCCACAAACGTGGATTTTTTAAAAATTATTTTTGTAGAATTCCACAAACGTGGATTTTTTAAAAATTATTTTTTATAGAATTCCACAAACGTGGATTTTTTAAAAATTATTTTTTATAGAATTCCACAAACGTGGATTTTTTAAAAATTATTTTTATAGAATTCCACAAACGTGGATTTTTTAAAAATTATTTTTTATAGAATTCCACAAACGTGGATTTTTTAAAAAAATGTTTTAAAGAATTCCAAAAACGTGGATTTTTTAAAAAATATTTTTAAATAATTCCACAAACGTGCATTTTTTAAAAATATTTTTAAAGAATTCCACATACGTGGATTTTTTAAAAATTATTTTTATAGAATTCCACAAACGTGGATTTTTTAAAAATTATTTTTTATAGAATTCCACAAACGTGGATTTTTTAAAAATTATTTTTTATAGAATTCCACAAACGTGGATTTTTTAAAAATTATTTTTTATAGAATTCCACAAACGTGGATTTTTTAAAAATTATTTTTTATAGAATTCCACAAACGTGGATTTTTTAAAAATTATTTTTTATAGAATTCCACAAACGTGGATTTTTTAAAAATTATTTTTTATAGAATTCCACAAACGTGGATTTTTTAAAAATTATTTTTTATAGAATTCCACAAACGTGGATTTTTTAAAAATTATTTTTTATAGAATTCCACAAACGTGGATTTTTTAAAAATTATTTTTTATAGAATTCCACAAACGTGGATTTTTAAAAATTATTTTTTATAGAATTCCACAAACGTGGATTTTTTAAAAATTATTTTTTATAGAATTCCACAAACGTGGATTTTTTAAAAATTATTTTTTATAGAATCCACAAACGTGGATTTTTTAAAAATTATTTTTATAGAATTCCACAAACGTGGATTTTTTAAAAATTATTTTTATAGAATTCCACAAACGTGGATTTTTTAAAAATTATTTTTTATAGAATTCCACAAACGTGGATTTTTTAAAAATTATTTTTTATAGAATTCCACAAACGTGGATTTTTTAAAAATTATTTTTTATAGAATTCCACAAACGTGGATTTTTTAAAAATTATTTTTTATAGAATTCCACAAACGTGGATTTTTTAAAAATTATTTTTTATAGAATTCCACAAACGTGGATTTTTTAAAAATTATTTTTTATAGAATTCCACAAACGTGGATTTTTTAAAAATTATTTTTTATAGAATTCCACAAACGTGGATTTTTTAAAAATTATTTTTATAGAATTCCACAAACGTGGATTTTTTAAAAATTATTTTTTATAGAATTCCACAAACGTGGATTTTTTAAAAATTATTTTTTATAGAATTCCACAAACTTGGATTTTTTTAAAAATTATTTTTTATAGAATTCCACAAACTTGGATTTTTTAAAAATTATTTTTTATAGAATTCCACAAACTTGGATTTTTTAAAAATTATTTTTATAGAATTCCACAAACTTGGATTTTTTAAAAATTATTTTTTATAGAATTCCACAAACTTGGATTTTTTAAAAATTATTTTTTATAGAATTCCACAAACGTGGATTTTTTTAAAATTATTTTTTATAAAATCCATGTTTGTGAAATTCTTTAAAAAATATTTCTTCAAAAATCCATGTTTGTGAAATTCTTTAAAAAATATTTCTTCAAAAATCCACGTTTGTGACATTTAAAAAATATATATATTTTTTAAAATCCATGTTTGTGAAATTCTTTAAAAAATATTTTTTTTTTAAATCCACATTTGTGAAATTCTTAAAAAAATATTTTTTAAAAAATCCACTTTTGTGGAATTCTGCAAAAAATATTTTTTTTAAAAGTACACGTTTGTGGAATTCTTTAAAAATAATTTTTGCAATTTTTTAATTTGTTTTATTATTTTTTTAATAAATAATGTAATTTATTTAGTCATATATTATTTATTTTTTCTACATTTATTTCTTTTTAAAACCATATTTAAGATTATTTTCAAAATCCTCTTCAAACAACGACATCACCGCATACAACTGCGCGCCATAGTCCAATTCCAGCTTCATTGTACCGCCATAGCATTCGGGCAAACATTCGGGTGCTATAAATTCATGCAACGACTTGACATTCGAACCATGGAAATGGGTTCGTTTCGATAACTTCTTACTCATAAATGGTCGTACCAAATTGAAAACCCTATGAAATATGGCCGGTTCATTGATGAAATGCAAATCCTTGGGACGAAATGTGGCACCATCACGATACGATTCGACGTTACGTTTCGAATAGCTGGGAGTGAATTGCATGGCCTGTTCCATGCTGAGGCCAGCCATATCGGTTATGGCGACAATGCCATTAATCACGGTGTTCGGTTCCATGCGACACAATTCATGGCACAGGGCGGCGGCCATGAAGAATTCATCCTTGTGAATTTTTTTGTGATCCCAATATTCTGAAATCGTAAAATTGAAATGTTGTAGAGAAATTTTGAGAAAATATTTCAGAGGGCGTTTACTTCCTGATCTCATCAGTATTATCCTCCGTCCATATTGATCTCGCTTGGGCAGTATCAAAATTGAGTTCGACTCAAAAACGTGCTTCACTCTCTTTGGGGTGCAAACTGTAAAGATATCCGGATAACGTTGGCGGTATTTGTAGTGGGATTTGATCTGTGAGGCGAAAAAAAAATTAAAAAATTAAAAAAATTCCACAAACGTGGATTTTTTAAAAAATATTGTTTAAAGAATGCCACAAAAGTGGATTTTTTAAAAAATATTGTTTAAAGAATGCCACAAAAGTGGATTTTTTAAAAAATATTGTTTAAAGAATGCCACAAACGTGGATTTTTTAAAAAATATTTTTTCAAAGGATTCCACAAACGTGGATTTTTTAAAAAATATTTTTTTAAAGGATTCCACAAACGTGGATTTTTTAACAAATATTTTTTCAAAGGATTCCACAAACGTGGATTTTTTAAAAAATATTTTTTCAAAGGATTCCACAAACGTGGATTTTTTAAAAAAATATTATCTCAAAGAATTGCACAAACGTGGATTTTTTAAAAAATAATTTTTCAAAGGATTCCACAAACGTGGATTTTTTAAAAAATATTTTTTCAAAGGATTCCACAAACGTGGATTTTTTAAAAAATATTTTTTCAAAGGATTCCACAAACGTGGATTTTTTAAAAAATATTTTTTCAAAGCATTCCACAAACGTGGATTTTTTAAAAAATATTTTTTCAAAGGATTCCACAAACGTGGATTTTTTAAAAAATATTTTTTCAAAGGATTCCACAAACGTGGATTTTTAAAAAAAAATATTTTTTTCAAAGGATTCCACAAAAGTGGATTTTTTAAAAAATATTTTTTTAAAGGATTCCACAAACGTGGATTTTTAAAAAATATTTTTTCAAAGGATTCCACAAACGTGGATTTTTTAAAAAATATTTTTTCAAAGGATTCCACAAACGTGGATTTTTTAAAAAATATTTTTTCAAAGGATTCCACAAACGTGGATTTTTTAAAAAATATTTTTTCAAAGGATTCCACAAAAGTGGATTTTTAAAAAATATTTTTTAAAGAATTCCACAAACGTGGATTTTTTAAAAAATATTTTTTAAAGAATTCCACAAACGTGGATTTTTTAAAAAATATTTTTTAAAGAATTCCACAAACGTGGATTTTTTAAAAAATATTTTTTAAAGAATTCCACAAACGTGGATTTTTTAAAAAATATTTTTTAAAGAATTCCACAAACGTGGATTTTTTAAAAAATATTTTTTAAAGAATTCCACAAACGTGGATTTTTTAAAAAATATTTTTTAAAGAATTCCACAAACGTGGATTTTTTAAAAAATATTTTTTAAAGAATTCCACAAACGTGGATTTTTTAAAAATATTTTTAAAGAATTCCACAAACGTGGATTTTTTAAAAAATATTTTTTAAAGAATTCCACAAACGTGGATTTTTTAAAAAATATTTTTTAAAGAATTCCACAAACGTGGATTTTTTAAAAAATATTTTTTAAAGAATTCCACAAACGTGGATTTTTTAAAAAATATTTTTTAAAGAATTCCACAAACGTGGATTTTTTAAAAAATATTTTTAAAGAATTCCACAAACGTGGATTTTTTAAAAAATATTTTTTCAAAGGATTCCACAATCTTGAATTTTCAAAAAATATTTTTTCAAAGGATTCCACAATCTTGAATTTTTAAAAAATATTTTTTCAAAGGATTCCACAATCTAGAATTTTCAAAAAATATTTTTTCAAAGGATTCCACAATCTTGAATTTTCAAAGAATATTTTTTCAAAGGATTCCACAATCTTGAATTTTTTAAAAAATATTTTTAATGAATTGAAAATTTTCTTCAAAATCCCAAAAATGTCTTACCCTCTCTCTGGCATTTTCCGGATAGAATTTACAGATCCTTAAAAATCCCAAAAGCCATTCATTATACTCCAAGGGGACATCTAGGGTTTTTTCTTCTAAAAATGTTTCAAAAAAATCAAATTTAATTTTTTAATATTTGGAAAAATTCTTCCAATTACCCCTCAATAATTTCCTCAGCTCCTCCACACCCCTTTCAACATTTTCCTCGGTTTCTCGTAATTCCAATCTGGCTACCTCTTTCGCCTGATCACTGATGCTTTGTAGCTCCAATTTGAACATGAAATCTCCAAATCTGACTTCAGGTTCGATTTTTTGTGTGGTAAACATTTTTTTAATTCAAAACTTCGGGACAACACCACCACTACGTCTCACAAAATTTACAAAACTACTAAAAATTTAAGTCTATCATAGCTCTAGGCTATTAAAATTTCATTTTTTGTAATTTTTTTTTTGCTTTCTTCCCTTTTGTTAATAAATGTGCATAATATGTTGTTGTTATTGTTGCTGTTTTGCTGGAATTGCATAAATCGCAAATGCAAAGTGCCAACTTATGGATGTAATGAGTGCAATGGTCATTGGCCATGGGTGTATTCGACCAAATATGGAGACGGTCGAATGGTGGGAAACAATTTTGAACAAAAAATATTGAAAACATATTTTCAAACAAGTAAAAATGCAGGTTCGAGCTTTTAATACCCTCCACCATACGGAAGGAATTCGAAAAATTTTTAAAATTTTTTGAAAAAAAAAAAATCCGCTTTAATTAAAACCCTTATATGGTGGCTATTCGAAGGCGAGGACCTGCATACGAGATTTTTTGCCATAGGTTGAAGTACCCTTTCCGAACTTCAAATATGAAAATTGAAACAATTCCGTTGAATAATACCGCTAAAATCATCAAAATACCGAATATCGGGAGGTATCGTTATATGGGTGCTATACGAAAACCTAGACCTACGTATGCAATTTTCTGTCACATGTTGTAGTACCCATTACGAACTTTAAATACCAAATTTGAAACAATTTCGATGAATAATGTCGCTAAAATCATCAAAATACCGAATATCGGGAGGTATCGTTATATGAGAGCTATATGAAGACGTAGACCTGCACAGACAAATTTCTGTCATAGGCTGTAGTATCCATAACGAACTTCAAATACCAAATTTGAAACAATTCCGGTGAATAATGTCGCTAAAATCATCAAAATACCGAATATCAGGAGGTATTTCTATGTGTGAGCTATACGAAGACGTAGACCTGCGTAGGCAATTTTCCGTCATAAGTTAAAGTACCCATATACGAAGATCTGGACCTGTATAGACAAGTTTCCGTCACAAGCTGTAGTAACCAGTTCGAACTTCAAATACGAAATTTGAAACAATTCCGGTGAATAATGTCCCTAAAATCATCAAAATACCGGATATTGGAAGGTAACCTGGGGGGTATAAGAAGGCGTAGACCTGCATAGACATTTTTCCGTCATAGGCTGTATTACCAATTTCGAACTTCAAATACGAAATTTGAAACAATTCCGGGGAATACTGTCGCTAAAATCATCAAAATACCGAATATAGGGAGGTAACGTTATATGGGGGCTATACGAAGACCTTGACCTGCATAAGCGATTTTTTGTCGTAGGCTGTAGTATCCATTACGAACACCAAATACGAAATTTGAAACAATTCCGGCAAAAAATATCCCTGAAATTATCAAAATACCGAATAACAGGAGGTATCGTTGTGTGGGGGCTATACGAAAACGTAGGCCGACATGGCCCATTTACGAACTGAACCTACCTACTGATAAAATACACATGTGTGCAAAATTTTAGCCTTCTATCACAATTCGTTCCAAAGATAGCGCGATTAAAACATAAAGACAGACACACAGACGAACATAGGTAAATAGACGAGGTACGAGAGGTGGTGGTCCAATACCTATCAATTTTACGCCATATCTTGCTTAAGTAAAAATATTGGAATGTTCCGGGTTTGAAAAGAATCAGTTGCTCATTTCGCATTTTATAAAGTTCATGATTAATCACAATTTTGACCTTTTGTGGGGGAGGTACCAGAAGCAGTGGTCCGATATATTCCATCTTCGTATCGAATCTTGTGTTGATAGAAATATTGGGTTGTGTCGAGTTTGAAAGGTATCGGGTACTTATTTCGCATTTCATAAGCATTTTGGTTATTCAAAATATTGACCCTTTGTGGGGTAGGTACACGAAGAAGTGGTCCGACATATTCTATCTTCATACCAGGTCTTGTGTTGATAAAAATATTGGGATGTTCCAAGTTTTAAATTAATCGGATGCTCATCCAATGTTTTATGAAGTTCATGCTTTTTAAAAATGTTAGACCATTTGTGGGGGAGGTAACCGAAGTAGTCCGATTTATTTCATCTTCATACCAGATCTTGTTTTGATAGAAATATTGAGAGGTGCGAAATTTGAAGACGAGACGGGCCCTAATTTAAATTTTTAAAGAGCTACAATTATTCAAAGTATTGACCCTTTGTGGGGGAGATACTAGAAGCAGTGGGTCGGAATTGTTCATTTTCACGCCACGCCTAGTACAACAAAAATATAAGGAATTGCGAAGTTTGCACAAAATTGGATGATTTTTCCTTTGTTGTGTTAGGGAAATTATTTTCTATGAAAATTTTGACATTTTGTGGGGGAGGTAGCAGAAGTTGTGGATCGATACTGTTCATCTCCGTACTCAATCTAGGTTCGATAATAATTTTACGATGTACCAAGTTTGAACCTATTCGGACACTCCCTTTGAGAGTTATCGTGCTCACCAGCCAGACAGACAGTCGGACAAACGGACGAATACCCCTAGATTATTTTGATGAGACACCTTTTGACCGTACCAAATGATATATACCCTGCCATGTGGCTGAGGTTGCACAAAAATACATTCTTAAAAATAAAACTAAAAGAAAAAGCTATATACAAAATCTTTATTTAAAAATCATTTTATTTAATTAAAAGAATTCCTTCATATTATCAGGGCAACCAGTCAGCGGCTATAGAACGTCGACAAACATATTTCAATATTCTGTGAAAGAGAGAAAGAGATACGTTATGTGTAAAATATTTAAATTTTTCGAATAAAAACTAATGTAATTTTTTTTCAAAAAAAAATATTTTTTTAAAAAATGTTAATGTTTTTTCTATAAAAGTATCCAAAAATATTCTAAATTTCCCAAAATTTTATATAAAAATACCCAATTATGTTATTATTATTATTATTATTATTATTATTATTATTATTATTATTATTATTATTATTATTATTATTATTATTATTATTATTATTATTATTATTATTATTATTATTATTATTATTATTATTATTATTATTATTATTATTATTATTATTATTATTATTATTATTATTATTATTATTATTATTATTATTATTATTTTTAATATTATCAATATTTAATACATTTTAAATATTAATACTCTAAAAATTAAATAAAAATTTTACATTCCTAAATTTTTTAGAAAAATTCTATTTTTTATGTCTTTAAAAAAATTAAATATTATTTTAATTTTTTCTATACATATGTCCAAAAATATTTTAAGTTTCCAAAATTTTATATAAAATGCCCCATTTAATTATTATTTTATTTATTTTGTATTTTGTTTTAGTATATTTATTTTATTATTATTATTCTTTTTTTGTAAAATAATTTATTTTTTAAGCCGATAGCCCAAAAAAAATTAAAAAAAGTTAAAAATTTTAAATATTAATACTCTAACAATTAAATGAAAATGAAAAATTTATTTAATTTTTTCATTGATTTCCCCAAAAATATGCTGTTATTTTTTCAAAATTCCTGCAAATTTTTCTCATTTAAGCAATTTTAATTTTTTGATTTGATGTTATTAAATTATTTCATACACACAAATATTGAAACGTTTTTATAAAAAAAGACTTCAACAATTATATTTAAATCTTAATTTCTAACTTTTTTTCAAAAACTATTAAAAAAAGTTAATTAATTTTTATTTTTTATACAAATTTTTCCAAAAATATTCTTCTAAATTTTCCAAAATTTTATATAAAATGCCCCATTATTATTATTATTTTTTTTTTCTTTTTTTTTTTGTAAAATAATTGAATTTTTAATCCGATTTTCTGAAAAAAAAAAAACAAAAAAGTTTAGAAGATTAGCCCTTTCCTTTTTTAGATTTAGATTTTTTAAACAAAAAACATATTGCCCCATAATTTATATTTAATGATGTGTTATTTTTTATTTTTATGTTATTTATTTAATTTTTTGAGTCAAAAATACCTAACAGAAATATTCTGTTATTTTTTCAAAATTTTATATTGAAAAAAGAAGCTAATTTATAAAATTTATATAAAAAATTAAAAAGACTTCAAAAATTATTGTTAACCCTTACTTCTTACTTTTTTACTGTTTTCAATAAATATTTAAAAAAATAATTTTTTTTCTATAAAATGTATGCAAAAATATTCTAAATTTCCCAAAATTGTTATACAATGCCCCTATTTAATTATTTTTATTATTTAATTCATTTTTTATTTTGTTTTTATATATTTATTTTTATTAAATTTATTTTGAAAATCTTTTATTTTTGCACCAATTTTTCACAAAGGATGCAAAAATATTTGAATTTTTAAATATTGATGAAAATTTTAAATTCCTAATTTTTATAGATTTTGATTTTCAATACAAAAATCAGTATATTGCCCCAAAATGTATATTTAATGAATAAATTATTTAGTATCCTAATTTTTTAAAATTTTTCAAAAAATATTAAAATAAAAAAAAAAAATATTTTTATTTTTTCTATAAAACTATTACAAAAATATTCTAATTTTCCCAACATTTTATATAAGAATTCCAATTTAATTATTATTGTTTATTTATTAATCATTATTATTACTTTTTTGAAAGTTATTTATTTAATAATTATTTTTTAATCCTAATTTCTTACATTTTTTATTTTTTATTTTTTCTATAATTTTTTTCCAAAGATATTCTAAATTTCCTAAAATTTTATATAAACAAAATAAAAAAATATAAAATAAAAATTTCAATTTAATTATTACTACTATTATTATTTATTATTAATTTTTTTCCAATCATTTATTTAATAATTATTTTTTATCCTAATTTCTTACAATTTTCTCAAAAAATATTTAAAACATTTGAATAATTTTTTATGTTTTCTATCAAATTTCTCCAAAAATATTCTTTTAATTTTCCAAAATATTAATAGAAATCTCCTTTTAATTATTTTATGATTATTTATTTTGTTTTTTTATATTTTATTTTTAATCGGATTTTCACAAAATATCAAAAACTTAAATTTTAATGCTCTAAAAACTAAATAAAAAATTATAGTTCTTCAATTTTTTATATCTTGATTTTCAAAACTATAAACTGTATTTTTCTCAAAAAACAAAAATAAATAAAAAAGTAAAACTGTTATTTCTTTATTTATTATTTTTTTTTTCTTGATTTAAAATTTTATATAATTTTTTCTAAGAGTATTATGCTAGTTTTTGAAAAAAAAAAATTATAAAAAATGGAAGATTTTTGATTTTGAAAATTTATTTTTAATTGAAAAAATTCTTACCTTTTATTTTTTTTGTATTTATTTTTAACCCCTTAATTTTCATTTAAAAAACTTTTGCCAGACGGTCGGAAGATATTCCGCCTCCTTGGACTTTTAATGCCGAGCAGTTTGTTGAGCGATTTTAAAATTTTTCTAATGCACTTCAATTTCCATTTGCAAAGTAATTTACACATGATACACACTTGCCACTGGCTGATGGAATCAGCAATGGTATGGTGGTTACACTTCGAGACAATATTATTTTGCTTGAACCCGCTAGACAGCCGGTGGAAGCAATGGGTGTGTTCCCATACCAAAAAAAAAAAAGAAATGACTGGAAATTATAAAAAATGACATTTGGGGACCGGATATTTTATTCCCAACCAAGGCCCACAAAAACGCCATATTTTTTATTTCCAGTGTTTCCAGAATAGAGTATTTTGAAAAAAAAAATATTTACTTCAAAGGGCCATAGCTAACCTATTGTTTTCGAAAATTTTCTAAAAATTAGAAATTCATTCTTCATTATTAATTACATTGATTTGAATATTTATTAAATTAAAGCGGAAGTAATTTGAATACAAAATCTTTGGTGAACGCACATCGAAAAATAATATTCTTCCACGTGTCTGACTCTGAAGGCACATCGGAAGAGCGTTATTGTATTGAAAATAATTTTAAAAAAATTATGTTATAAAAAAAAGAAATAAAACAAAAGAACGTCAAAGAATAACATTTAAAAAATCGAAGTGGACTCTTGGGTGTCGAAAATATTCTCTAACAAGGAAATAATTCACAATTTCGGCCCTTTTTTGGGGCAGGTACCAGAAGGAGTAGACCGATATATCCCAATTGCACACCAGACCTTGGGTTAATAAAAATATTGTGATGTGTGTAATTTGAAGGGATCCGGATGCTTATTTCGGGTTTTATAATCGTCTTGTGTTATTCAAAATCTTGTACCCTATGTGGGGCAGGTACCAGAAGGAATGGCCGGATATCTACCATCTTTATAACAGATCTTGTGTTTATGGAAATATTGAGACGTGCCAAGATTGAATGGAATCGGATGTTAATTTTGTGTTTTAAGAGCTTCATGAATGTTCAAAATATTGACCCTTTGTGGGGGAGGTACTAGAAGGAAGGGTCGGATCTTTATCATCTTCATGACAGATTTTGCGTTTATGGAAATATTGAGATGTGCCAAGTCTGAATGGATTCGGATGTTAATTTCGCTATTTCTGAGCTTCATTAATATTCAAAATTTCGACCCTTTGTGGGGGAGGTACTTGTTGGAGTAGACCGATATATCCCAATTTCACACCAGACCTGGGGTTAATTGCAAATATTGTGTTGTGTGTAATTTAAAGGGATCCGGATGCTTATTTCGGATTTTATGATCGTTTTGGTTATTCAAAACTTTGACCCTTTTGTGGGGAAGGTACCAGAAGGAATGGCCGGATCTCTATCATTTTTATAACAGATCTTGTGTTTATGGAAATATTGAGATGTGCCACGTCTGAATGGATTCGGATGTTAATTTCGTGATTTATGAGCTTCATGAATGTTCAAAATGTTGACCCTTTGTGGGGTAGGTACTTGATGGAGTGTGCCGATATTGCCCATTTTCGCACCTGACCTTGCACTGATGCAAATATTGGGATATGCAAAGTTGGAGGCAAAATCGAATTATCCTTTCTCTTTCATACCGAACATCGGGAGATATCATTATATGGAGGCTATACCAAAACATGGACCGGCACAGACAATTTTCTGCCATAGGCTGCAGTATCTATTACGAACTTCAAATACCAAATTTGAAACAATTCCGATGAATAATGTCGCTTAAATCACCAAAATACCGAATATAGGGAGGTACCTTTATATGGGGGCTACACGAAGACGTGGACCTATACAGACAATTTTCTGTCTTAGGCTGTAGTATCCATTACGAACTTCAAATACCAAATTCGAAACAATTTCGGCAAATAATGACGCTAAAATCATCAAAATACCCAAAATCGGGAGATGCTGTTATATGAGGGCTATACGAAGACGTGGACCTGCACAGACAATTTTCTTTCATAGGCTGTAGAATCCATAAATGCCAAATTTGAAACATTTCCGGTGAATAATGTCGCTAAAATCTTCAAAATACCGAATATCGGGAGGTACCGTTATATGGAGGCTATACGAAGACGTCGACCTGCACCGACAATTTTCTGTCATAGGTAGTAGTATTCATTACGAACTTCAAATACCAAATTTGAAACAATTCCGCTGAATAATGTCGCTAAAATCATAAAAATACCGAATATCGGGAGGTGCCGTTATATGTGGGCTATACGAAGACTTGGACCTGCACAGACAATTTTCTGTCATAGGCTGTAGTATCCATTACGAACTTCAAATACCAAATTTGAAACAATTCCGATGAATAATGTCGCTTAAATCACCAAAATACCGAATATAGGGAGGTACCTTTATATGGGGGCTACACGAAGACGTGGACCTGCAATGACAATTTTCTGTCTTAGGTTGTAGTATCCATTACGAACTTCAAATACCAAATTTGAAACGATTCCGGTGAATATTGTCGCCAAAATCATAAAAATACCGAATATCGGGAGGTGTTGTTATATGGGGGCTATACGAAGACGTGGACCTGCACATACAATTTTCTGTCTTAGGCTGGCTTAGGTGAATTGGTCACCTTTGTCAGGAATTATGGCCTTCAAACGGCCAATGAAACCGTCGTCACACGCTGCCCGAATGTTGCTCTGCGGTATTTTGGCCCATTCGCGGCGAACCTCAAGCGATCGACACTTTGGTATTTTTTGTGCCAACCTTGCATTCCAAAATACTCCAGACACAATAGTCCAACGGATTGATATCCGGAGATTTTGTTTAGCCATTGTGCGCTGGAAATGAAGCGAGGAACCTCATTTTGTAACCATTCTTGGTTGGCGCATGTTGCGTGCGATGGTGCTGAGTCCTGTTGGAATGTCCAAGGTCTGCGGCCAATTATTTGCCTGCCCAAGGCTTTAATACACCCTCCAGAATTTTTTCGCCATAGTATTCGGCATTTATTCTGATGCCACGGTCGAGCGGAGAGCGGCCATCGGCTGTTATGGCGGCCCACACACAATCACCATGGCCGGCTCTTGAGTTTTGTTCCGGTGGCCAACCGAAGGTGCAAATTTTCGGCTGTCCTCTTTGGCAAGTAAACACGATAATTTTGTTTGTTTACAACTTCTGCTGGACAACGAACGAATGTTTTCTCATCGGAGAGCGGAAAAAACCAAATTCGGCAGTTCACCACTTTCGGCCAAGCGAAGCAACTCTTTAGCTCTTTTGAGTCTATTTATACCCTACACCACAAGGTGGTCAGGGTATTATGTCTTTGTGCATTTGTTTGTAACATGGAGAAGGAAGCGAGATAGACCCATAGTTACTTTTGAGAATCTCCATAGAATCACATTCTGAGTCGATTTCCGTCCGTCCGTCCGTCTGTTCATGTATTTTTCTAAACAAAGTACAGTTCGCATTTATTGCCCGATCCAGATGAAATTATGCACAAATCATTTGTTTGGCCCAAGGACGAACCCTATTTAAATTGGAGATAATAGGTAAAAATTTAGATATAGCCCCCATATATATCTTCGTCCGATTTGCCTTTTATTGAGCACCAAACGTGTAATATCAGCCCGAATAGTATGGAATTTTGCACATACAACCAAATTAGGCCTGAAAATAAGTATGGCAAATTTGCTCGAAATCGGTTCAGATATAGCTATAGCTCCCATATATAACTTCGTCCGATTTACTATTTTTTGTGCACCAAACGTTTAATGTTTACCCAAATGGGATGAAATTTGGCACATACGACCGAATTGAGTCTAGAAGCTAGTATGTCAAATTTGGTGAAGATCGGTTCAGATATAGCTGTAGCTCCCATATATATTGTTCATCCGATTTGTAGTATTTGTTACCCATAGCCGTAATATGCACTCCGTAACAACGATATTCAGGGAAATATATCGAATACAGCTCAGAAATACCTTTGCCAAATTTTATCGAGATCGGTTCAGATTTGGATATAGCTCCCATATATAACTTCGTCCGATTTAGCTTTTATTGTTCACCAAACGTTTAATGTTTACCCAAATGGGATGAAATTTGGCACATACGACCGAATTGAGTCTAGAAGCTAGTATGTCAAATTTGGTGAAGATCGGTTCAGATATAGCTATAGCTCCCATATATATTGTTCATCCGATTTGTTATTTATGTCCTCCGTAGCCGTAATATGCACTCTCTAATAACAATATTTGGGGAAATATATCAAATACAGCTCAGAAATATATTTGCCAAATTGTATCGAGATCGGTCCAGATTTGGATATAGCTCCCATATATAACTTCGTCCGATTTACTATTTTTTGTGCACCAAACGTTTAATGTTTATCCAAATGGGATGAAATTTGGCACATACGACCGAATTGAGTCTAGAAGCTAGTATGCCAAATTGGGTGAAGATCGGTTCAGATATAGCTATAGTTCCCACATATATTTTTCATCCGATTTGTGGTATTTGTTACCCACAGCCGTAATGTGCACTCTGTAACAACAATATTTGGGGAAATATATCAAATCCAGCTCAGAAATACCTTTGCAAAATTTTATCGAGATCGGTTCAGATTTGGATATAGCTCCCATATATAACTTCGTCCGATTTACTATTTTTTGTGCACCAAACGTCCAATATTTGCCCAAATAGGATGAAATTTGGCACATACAACCGAATTGAGTCTAGAAGCTAGTATGTCAAATTTGGTGAAGATCGGTTCAGATATAGCTATAGCTCCCATATATATTGTTCATCCGATTTGTAGTATTTGTTACCCACAGCCGTAATAGGCACTCCGTAACAACGATATTCAGGGAAATATATCAAATACAGCTCAGAAATATCTTTCCCAAATTTTATCGAGATCGGTTCAGATTTGGATATAGCTCCCATATATAACTTCGTTCGATTTACCTTTTATTGTACACCAAACGTCTAATATTTGCCGAAATAGGATGAAATTTGGCACATACAACCGAATTGAGTCTAGAAGCTAGTATGTCAAATTTGGTGAAGATCGGTTCAGATATAGCTATAGCTCCCATATATATTGTTCATCCGATTTGTAGTATTTGTTACCCACAGCCGTAATATGCACTCTCTAATAACAATATTTGGGGAAATATATCAAATACAGCTCAGAAATATATTTGCTAAATTTTATCGAGATCGGTTCAGATTTGGATATAGCTCCCATATATAACTTCGTCCGATTTACTATTTTTTGTGCACCAAACGTGTAATATCAGCCCGAATAGTGTGGAATTTCGCACATACAACCAAATTAGGCCTGAAAATAAGTATGCCAAATTTGATCGAAATCGGTTCAGATATAGCTATAGCTCCCACATATATTGTTCATCCGATTTGTAGTATTTGTTACCCACAGCCGTAATATGCACTCCGTAACAACGATATTCAGGGAAATATATCAAATACAGCTCAGAAATACCTTTGCAAAATTTTTTCGAGATCGGTTCAGATTTGGATTTAGCTCCCATATATAACTTCGTCCGATTTACTATTTTCTTGTGCACCAAACGTTTAATGTTTACCCAAATGGGATGAAATTTGGCACATACGACCGAATTGAGTCTAGAAGCTAGTATGTCAAATTTGCTCGAAATCGGTTCAGATTTGGATATAGCTTCCATATATATTGTTCATCCGATTTGTTATTTGTGTCCTCCGTAGCCGTAATATGCACTCTGTAACAACAATATTTGGGGAAGTATATCAAATACAGCTCAGAAATACCTTTGCAAAATTTTATCGAGATCGGTTCAGATTTGGATATAGCTCCCATGCATAACTTCGTCCGATTTACATTTTATGGTACACCAAACGTTTAATATGTGCCCAAATAGGATGAAATTTGGCACATGCGACCGAATTGAGTCTAGAAGCTAGTATGCCAAAATTGGTGAAGATCGGTTCATATAGAGCTATAGCTCCCACATATATGTATATTGTTCATCCGATTTGTTATTTTAGTCCTCCGCAGCCGTAATATGCACTCTGTAATGACAATATTTGGAGAAATATATCAAATACAGCTCAGAAATATTTTTGCCAAATTTTATCGAGATCGGTTCAGATTTGGATATAGCTCCCATATATAACTTCGTTCGATTTACTATTTTTTGTGCACCAAACGTTTAATGTTTACCCAAATGGGATGAAATTTGGCACATACGACCGAATTGAGTCTAGAAGCTAGTATGTCAAATTTGGTGAAGATCGGTTCAGATATAGCTATAGCTCCCATATATATTGTTCATCCGATTTGTTACGCACAGCCGTAATATGCACTCCCTAACAACGATATTCAGGGAAATATATCAAATGCAGCTCAGAAATATCTTTGCCAAATTTTATCGAGATCGGTTCAGATTTGGATATAGCTCCCATATATATTTTTATCTGATTTTTTGGTTTTTTATCCATTTGTTTTTTGGTATTTTTTTTTAGATTTCATTTTTAATTATTTATTTTATTTGCTTTTTTTAATTATTTTATTGTTTTTTTTTTTTTTTAATTTAATTATTTAACTAAAACTATTTCGGGAATAGATTTACTTTTTATAATTTTTATTTATTTATTACTATTATTATTATTTTCTTATATATATAAATATCTATGTATATATATTTATTCCTATATTTATATATAATGAATGTATGTTACATTCTAGCTTTTCTAGTATTGTCCATAGGTATAAAAAATTGAATTTTTCTGTTTTTGATATTTAAACTAATTACGTTTAAGGTCATATGTATATAAATATAAACGACTATACCTTGTTGCGGTCTGCTGTTGTTTTTTCATTTCTTTTGTTTTTTTTGTCTTGAGTTGAACACTTTAAATAGAAAATTTTAAATAAAAAATTCAAGTTCTTTAAAAACAAACTGTGCGTTTTGTCCATACAAAATTACACAGAGTTGAGTACAAAAATACATATATATGTATGTATGTCTGTATATATATATATAAAAACAAAAAAAAAAACTAATAATGATATGCTACAATTTGCTACAATTTCATGTCTTATTAATATTTCTTGTTAGTGTTTGGAGAGGGAGGGGGGGTTGTTTTTACAAGTTCATTTTTTCAGGGGGGGGGGGGGATATTTCATTAAAAACATTTTCATACATATTGCTTTTGATATTTAACTATGTTTATAAACAAAAAAAAATAATACAATTGGAAAATTAAAAATACGAATTCATTTGGCAACTTGTTTACAATAACTTTTGGGGAATAGATTTCCCATTTAAAATATTTTTTTTAAATATCGACTAAAATACAATTTAAAAATAAAAAAGCTTAAAAATAAATTTTCTTTTCTGGAAGTAATTGGAATAGCTTTTTTTCTTAAAATAAATTATTAAATAATATACAAAAGGAAAAAAAGAAAATTAAGTACATAAGTTTGTCTCGTAGGAAGGCCATCAAACATTTGCCCTAGACATCAATACAACATAATTGTATTCTATTTACAAAAGGAATTTGCGCTTCCTTTTCCGTTTCCATTTCTATTTCGGTTTAATCTTCTCATACATATAACGTTGTATTTGCTTTTTGTCCGGCTGTAGAAGTTTTCGTTTGTTAAACTCAAACTGCTGCAGGGCATATTCGTATAGCTCATTTTCCATTTTCCAAATTTTAGACTCCATTATAGCTGCCACAGTCTCTTCGCTGGGTGGACGTTTATTTAGGGTATTGCGTAGATGAGATTTATTGGAATGTTGATAGTATTCACGGAAACCATGGAACATTCTGAAAATAGAAATAAAAAGTGAATGTGAATACATTTCTTAGAGGGAAATCTGGGATTAAATAGATTTTTGGAGAATTTTTAAACAAAACAATATTTTTAAGGATATTTTTTTTTTTTGGGTGGGGGGGAGGTTGTGCTGGATAGGCAGGAAGGCAAATCTATTTTATGGTTGTTTATTTTTATAACCTCCACCATATTATGGAGGGTATATTTTGTTTGTCACAAAGTATAAACAGGATGAGATAAAAAAATGCAACGAAGTCAAACGCCATAATTTTACTTTTTTTTAAATTTTTTTGAATAAAAGAAAAAAAAATTCGGAAATAGCATCAAATTTTAGAATAAGTTTAGATTTGTTCGGATTGGTCAAACTTGGTACGAATTTTGGCCTTCAAATGACCAATAAAACCGTCACACGCTGCCCGATTGTTGCTCTGCGGTATTTTGGCCCATTCCCGGCGAAGCGCTTGCTTGAGGTGATCGACATTTTGGTATTTTTTAGTACCAACCTTTCTTTCCAAAATACTCCAGACTCAATAGTCCAACGGATTGGTATTCGGTGATTTTGGTAGTCATTGTGCGCTGGAAATGAAGCCAGGAACCTCATTTTGTAACCATAATTGGGTGGTGCATGCTAAGTGCGATGGTGCTGAGTCCTGTTGGAATGTCCAAGGTCTGCAGCCAAAATGTTTGCGTGCCCAAGGTTTTAATACACCCTCCAGAATATTTTCGCGATAATATTCGGCATTTATTCTGATGCCACGGTCGATTTATACGAGCGGAGAGCGGCCATCGGCTGTTATGGCGGCCCACACACCATGGCCGGCGATTAAGTTCTGGTGGCCAACCGAAGGTGCACATTTTCAGCTGACCTCTTTGGCAAGTAAACACGATCATTTTGTTTGCTTATAAACAAAATCCATTTCAGGACATTTGGAGACGATCTAGAGATGTCCATATGTCAATCTGGCGTGCTGTCTGGTGCCCACGATAAATCTCGAAGGGAGTATCCGATTCGGACCAAACTTGGTACATCGTAATATTATTATTATTATTAAACTTAGATCGAGTTTGGAGATGGACAATATTGGTAAACTCCTTCTGGTACTTCAGTTTGAAATTTTCAAAAAAAAAAAAAATATTAAACTGCACAGAAAGAGGAAGGATAATCCGATCTTGCTCCAATTTTTCAAATCCTAATATTTGTATCAGTGCTAGTGCGAAAATGGGCAATATCGATCCACACCATCAAGGACCTCCCCCACAAAGGGATAATGTTTTGAATAATTACAACATTTATAAAATGTGATGTAAGAGTTCGATTGTCTTCATATTTCGCTCATCCCATTATTTCTACTAAGAAAAGTTCCGCTGTGAAGATGGAATATATCGGTCCACTTCCTTTGGTATCTCCCCCACAATTTTGAATATCCATGAAGCTCAAAAAAAAACACGAAATTAACATCCAATTCCCTTCAGACTTGGTACGTCTCAATATTTCCAACCAAAACAAGATCTCTTATAAAGATGGAAGAAACCGGACCATTTCTTCTGGTACCTCTCCCATACAGAATTCAAGAACAAATCGCTTAAAGAAAGCGAAAAAAACATCCAACTCTGTTCCAATTTCCCACATACAAACATTTTTGCTAACACAATATCAGTTGTGAAGATGATTTATATCGGTAAACCCGTTCTGGTACCTTACCTACATTAGGTGAGGGTGTATATCTGTCGGCAAAACCGACTGATGCTTTTTAATTTGTTTTTTTGTTTTTTGATATACCCTCAATGATTTTTCGGATACCTTTTTGGGGAGTTCATTGTGGTTTTTTGCAAAGCTGTTGTAGGAGATCTTATTGTTATTTAACATATTTAAGGACAATCTACTTTTTTAACAAACTTTGTTATTTATAGAGTTCCTTAATTCAATCGAGTCATTTCTTTCTCAATCCCCAATTTAAAAAAAAAAAGTTTAATTTTTGAAAGACCAAAAAATTACAAAAATTTAAGCTTTGGTGTTTACATACCTTGGCAATGATTTCTCCAGCAAATCGACAAAATCTTCCATTTGTTCCGTGACGCCAACGAGAAAATACTTATTAACCAAATTATTTTTAGCCTCATTTAGGGCCCATTGACTGCCCGGCTCCCAACATTCGGCTGCATGACCACAAAAGAATGGTATTTGCAGCCACATATTTTTCGGATCACAATCGGGCTGTTTTAGTTTAACACACTCATCGAAGGTCTGGAAAAGAAAGAGAGATTAGAGAGATTTCCCCATTTTCCTTACAATTACTTACAATTTTATTGCCAGCCTTCTTACGTACTAAATTCGGACGATAGTTATCACCATAACGTAGAAAATAATAATAGGATACCAGCCTATCTAATGGCTTACGTACTAAATTAATATAAATTGGATTGTGCGATATCTGGAATCTGTAATGGAATAACGGAAAATTGATTAAATGTTGAATATTACAAGTAAGAAAGATGTAAATTCGGCCGTGCCGAACTTTGAATGCCCTTTAGTACAAAATTTGGCAATTTTCAAAAAATAAAATCCGTTAAAAATTCTTTTAAAATCTTCAAAATACCGAATGTAGCTTTATATTAGGGTCTATGTGACGATGTGGACCTGCATAGGCAACTTTTGTCACAAGCTACAATATTGAAATGCGAAACTTGAAAAAAATCTGTTTATAATGTAGCTAAAATCATCAAAATACCGAATATAAGGAGGTACCATGGGGGTTATAAAATGTGGACCTGCACAGACAATTTTCTGGCATAGGCTGTAGTATCAAACATGAACTTCATATGCGAAATTTGAAACAATTCCGGTAAATAATGTCGCTAAAATCATCAAAATATCGCATATCGGGAGGTACCGTTATAGGGGGGCTATACGAAGACGTGGACCTGCACAGACAATTTTCTGTCATAGGCTGCAGTATTCATTACGAACTTCATATGCGAAATTTGAAACAATTTCGGTAAACAATGTCGCTTAAATCATTAAAATACCGAATATCGGGTGGTACCGTTATATGGGGGCTACACGAAGACGTGGACCTGCACAGAGAATTTTCTGTCATAGGCTGCAGTATTCATTACGAACTTCATATGCGAAATTTGAAACAATTCCGGTAAATAATGTCTCTAAAATCATCAAAATACTGGATATCGGGAGGTACCTTTATATGGGGGCTATACGAAGACGTGGACCTGCAAAGACAATTTTCTGTCATAGGCTGCAGTATCCATTACGAACTTCAAATACCAAATTTGAGATAGTTCCGGTGAATAATGTCTCTTAAATCATAAAAATACCAAATATTGGGAGCTATCTTTATATGGGGGCTACGCGAAGACGTGGACCTACATGACTCATTTTCTGTTTTATGCTGTAGTATCTATTACGAACTTGAAATGCCAAATTTGAAACAATTCCGGTAAATAATGTCGCTAAAATATAACTTAATATAACCTCCATACTGTGGAGGAGGGTATAAAAAGAAAAGTTGTTCTTAAAATGCTAGGGGAAATTTTGGCAGCTAATACTGTGTCGATGCGAAAGTGAATTCGAAAGAATAACATTTTGTTCTCAAGCTACACTGTCTGTCCGGCTGGTTGTCTGCCTGTTGTAATCACGCTATCTTTGAAACAAATAGAGATAGAAGGCGAACATTTTTTTGGAAATTTTTCAATTTCCTTGGTGGAGGATGCTAAATGTTCGGCCCAGCCAAATTTAGCAACTTTTTACTTGTTCTATTTAAAATAAATTTAATAATTCGGTATTTTCTTTCAGAGTTCCCAAGTCCTTCTCATAGCTTAACAGCCACCAAGACTCTCAATTACTCACTTTGAAAAATCCAAATATGCCACATGTCCATGATATAAAGCTGGCTTCATTTCATGCCATTTGGTGACATTACGAGCAAATGAGACCTGTTGAAAATCAAAAAAACAAAATTGATGAGTAGTTTTCCCCCAAAAAAAAAATTCATTATTCAACCGAAAAGCTTCGTCGCATCACCCACCTGATTTGGTAATGACAATACGTGACTATTCGCTGTTATGTTGATATGCAGAACATGGAAACGATTCCTTTTACACAAATCATAGGCGATATTTACAAAACTTGTTGAACCCGTTTTGGGTACACGATTATAGAGCACCACCAGCTGTTCTTCATAATCGAAATTATCCAAAGAGATAGCTTTGCGCCACTCATCTACCCCCAATACGGATGGTTGTCGTTGATTAGTCAAGGGTTTCAAAGCTAAAACGAAACAAAATGAAAACGATATTAGTCAACGTAATTCTAAGAATTTTGTTTGTCTGTGCATGCATGTTATGCAAATATGCCCGGCCATACGTACCAACAATTTTCACTTCGGTACCAAAGACCCAATATCCTATGACTATCAGACATATTGTACTCATTAGAAAGAGCCAATGTTTGATGTTTGTCAACAACATTTTTCTCATTCCAAAGTGGTGTGGATGGTGTAATTCTGTCTGTTGGCTTGTTTGCTCTGCTGCTCCCCTGAATTTATTTGTGTGCGGCAGGCGACCAACTGCCCGTCCACACACAATAATGTCGTTTGGTTTTTATTTTCTTGGATTTCGTTTTAATTTACACATTTTGTTGTTGCCTCTTTTTTTTTTGTAGCTAAAGACCAGCTTTTCTTGATTGGATTTGTCCAGATATGCTTCCACAAGTCTTTTATTTATAAATATTATTGGGATCTAAAATATTTCCTTTAATTTAGCTTTGAATGAATAAATCATTTCCTGGACAAGCTTTACATAGTCCCTGCAACAGTCTGGACTCCACTTTCAGGCAAGGGGACAGAGAAATCCACTTGAACTTGGAATTTGTTTACAAAATGTGTTGGCTGCTGGCATTTACTTCCTTCTTTGGCAGCTTTCAATTGACACTCAATGCCCTGGGGTAATCTTGTTTCGTTTTGAGATTTATGTGATTGTTGTCGATTCTTTGCTTCTTGGAATTTAATTTATTTAATTTTTAATACAGTAATAGGGAGTTAATTTAGTTTTGTGGTTTTGGTTTTTTATTTCTTTTTTATTTTCTATTCGATTGACAGATGTGTGAACTTTGGTAAAATTATACAGGTAGCCGCAACAAGACAGCTGTTCACACCATCAACTGTCAAAACATAAATGAAATTCTAAATTTTGAATACAAAATTATGCAACTGGGTGTTTAATAAATGCAAGTTATTGTATAAAAACTGAATGATATAATAATAGCAAATAATTAAGTCTTTTTTTGAGAGAATTTTTAATAGCTTTGACATTATTAATGTTCGAAAGTCGATGCATCGGCCTGTATAACTCTACCATGAAAGAGACTCACCACACACCACTACCACGTCAAACATATGTTTCATGGTGCAATAATAAAGTTAGTCGCATCAACGCATCCAGTGGTACAATCATGGTAGAAGAATACAGGCAGTCGCTTCAACGCAGCTGCTGGAACAATGAACTGTCAAACCAATTTTAAAATTGAAAATGTTGAATGAAAATGTATTTAAATTCGTTAAAATCGTTGAAAAATGCATATCATAACAACATCCGATTGGCGTCGCATAAGAAAACATATAGAAATCTACTTATTTTTGAAAAAAACAAAAAAACATTTTAAAATTTTTGCAAATCAATGTTCCGAGGCTTTGATGCATCATCTACCTATATTCTTCTACCATGGGCACAATACAATGTGAATTTATTTTTTGTTTTTGGAATTTAAAAAAAATAGACTATTTAGGTAGGCAAGTTTTCATGGTACAATCACCAAGGTAATCTCATGCTATCATACAATCAATTTTTTTTATGTTAGTACCTTCATTTTCAAATTTATATTTTGTAATTATTCCTTAAATATGAGCTTAAAGCTGCATCTATATTCGACCAAATATTTTGTTATTTTCACGATTTTTAGAGGCTGTAAAGGTCAAGGAAAAATATGATCTGAAACGGAAACCAAAAATATTTGTCTGAAAAGACATGTAAGACTTAATTATGGAAGGGTTGAAATAGATTTCGCTTTGGACAATATTACGTTTTTTTGCTACAATACTGGTAAAATATTGTCCCCCCATTTTTACTCGAATTTGCATTAAACTCATTACAAGAAATTCTCCGCGTAATTTTTTTTTTGTAGTACATAATCTATATAGCAGATATTATGAAGATTTTGGTATCATTTTTCAGCTGGTAATTCTTGGGTTTTTATCGTTGAAGACGGACTTAAAGTGAAAGGTCATTAGGGGTCTACACAAGAACTAACATCACCGAAAACATTTCCTTAAGGTAAAGGGTTTGGAATCTCTATCTTTATATGTTTAAGTCCAAGAATACATAAGTAAACTTGGTATACCTAAAATATGGAACATATAACTGTTTTTTATTTATTTTTATTATTTTTGTAAAATCAGCCAGTTGTCGTACGAAAATATTTTAGATTTGAAAATAACAGCCAGTTCCACGATATCGAAAGAACACGTTCGCACAACTTTTACACGACAAACAGCTGATTTCCGTTCCACTAAAATCTATCAGAACGAAAATTTGCACGAAAATCAAAGCGAACGAAAACGTAAGCATTTCAGTGTAATTTTGCGTTCCACTATCTTTTTTCTTTCGTACGCATGCGAACACAAATGTCAAAATCAGTCACTTGTGTGTTTGCTATCGTATAATAACAATTAAGAAAAATTGTTTTAACATAAACATTGCTTGATTGAAAATGGAAACAAAAATGTAAGTAAAAATAATAAATGCAATTTAATATGTGAACAACAAATATATATTTTTTTATTTTCTCAATTCCAGCACGAAAAAATCATCAACTACACAGCTGCGGGCACTAGTTGAGTAAATGGAGGAGAATCCTGTGTTCGCCAGAGGAATGCCAATTTTTGGAAGCAGCAGAAGAAGTTTTAAATCGGGGCGGATTTGGGTAGTTCTGCAACCGGGCACCCACTTCTCTTCCATCATATCCAAAAGAGCCCGAAAACTTCCTTCGACACACGAAAGTTGGCCACAAACCTAGAAAAAATCATTTTTTATTATTTCAAAAATGTAAAAATACAATCATACTTACTGGTTGTTAGGTACTTCAAATAAATTCGAAGCATCTCTTAAATGCCTCCGTGGCACATTTCGAACCTCCTCCATAAAAAATAGGGCTACGGAAATATTCTTTTTTTTTATTTTCTAAGAGCACAAATAGTTTGAACACAATCACAAGAAATTTTATTTTGTTTGTTTATTTACAATTTGTTTGTTTACAACTGAAATGTCAGTTGAGACAGAGCCACTGCTGCTTTTTCGCGTTTAAATTAGACATTTGACGCTTTTTTTGCTTTATTTCGCGATTAATTTTTCCAAAAAAATATTTAGCAACACTGAATCACGTAAGGCTATGCGAAAGAAAGAACGAAAGTTAGTGGAACGCATTCTTATACGAAAGTGAGTGAGTAGCCTTCGTTCGCACAAATTTTCTTTCGAGATCGTGGGACAGGCTGTAAATGTTATTTGAAAAATGACAAGGTCGATTTAGTCAGAAACGGGTTGCCATATTAAATTTAGCAAATGAGTTTAAACAACTAGTTGAATTTGCTAATAATAAACTTGCAGCCAGTTCCACGATATCGAAAGAACACGTTCGCACAACTTTTACACGACAAACAGCTGATTTCCGTTCCACTAAAATCTATCAGAACGAAAATTTGCACGAAAATCAAAGCGAACGAAAACGTAAGCATTTCAGTGTAATTTTGCGTTCCACTATCTTTTTTCTTTCGTACGCATGCGAACACAAATGTCAAAATCAGTCACTTGTGTGTTTGCTATCGTATAATAACAATTAAGGAAAATTGTTTTAACATAAACATTGCTTGATTGAAAATGGAAACAAAAATGTAAGTAAAAATAATAAATGCAATTTAATATGTGAACAACAAATATATATATTTTTTATTTTCTCAATTCCAGCACGAAAAAATCATCAACTACACAGCTGCGGGCACTAGTTGAGTAAATGGAGGAGAATCCTGTGTTCGCCAGAGGAATGCCAATTTTTGGAAGCAGCAGAAGAAGTTTTAAATCGGGGCGGATTTGGGTAGTTCTGCAACCGGGCACCCACTTCTCTTCCATCATATCCAAAAGAGCCCGAAAACTTCCTTCGACACACGAAAGTTGGCCACAAACCTAGAAAAAATCATTTTTTATTAGTTCAAAAATGTAAAAATACAATCATACTTACTGGTTGTTAGGTACTTCAAATAAATTCGAAGCATCTCCTTAATTCCTCCGTGGCACATTTCGAACCTCCTCCATAAAAAATAGGGCTACGGAAATATTCTTTTTTTATTTTCTAAGAGCACAAATAGTTTGAACACAATCACTAGAAATTTTATTTTGTTTGTTTATTTACAATTTGTTTGTTTACAACTGAAATGTCAGTTGAGACAGAGCCACTGCTGCTTTTTCGCGTTTAAATTAGACATTTGACGCTTTTTTTGCTTTATTTCGCGATTAATTTTTCCAAAAAAATATTTAGCAACACTGAATCACGTAAGGCTATGCGAAAGAAAGAATGAAAGTTAGTGGAACGCATTCTTATACGAAAGTGAGTGAGTAGCCTTCGTTCGCACAAATTTTCTTTCGAGATCGTGGAACAGGCTGTTGAAGTTACAAGACTTTAGGACCAGAGTTGCAGTTTTTCATATTTCAACAATATGTCCTACCTTGTAATAATTGTATCATGAAAAAATGGACAAACAATAATATATTCAAATGTAGTAACTTTTTATTTCATAACTTTACACTGCCAAACAATCGAATAAAACATGACAACTTGTAACTTACGTATTTATGCAATTCTGCCAATATAATCCATACATTATTACATGTTATATTTCACAATTTTTTCAAACTTGTCCTACCTTGTATTCATCGAATTTCCCTTTCTCAATTTGCCGTGGCAAATGTTATGCGATATCAATTCCCTTTGTATGAATGTTATCATTTCCTGTTGAATGACAACATTATCTAGAAGTAATTTAAAATGCTGTTTGATAATTGACATCCGCGGTGAAAAGCTGCAACCGCCTTCGATGGCTTTAATGCTCACGTAACATAAACTAGTCTTTTTGGGACAGGAGAATAGTTGCATTACCCTAAATTTGCAAATATTCGGTGATAAATAAACGTTTAGGTATTGATATTAATTTACTGTGAATAGCCCGTAAAGATGTTAACACTTCGTATTGAATTGCATAATTTTCTACAACGGGGAAAAGAAGAGAAAAACGGTAAACTCATTGCACATTTTAAAAGAAAATACAACTTCAAATTATGAAAAAGTTCCCAAATATTAATTATTACAAGAAAAATTAAAACATTGCCCGTTTGTTATATTATCAAGACGAAATCATCTGACAATGTGTCACCATTTCGTACTGCATGCCAATGTAGCCGATATGAAGAAGAAGAAGTAATTTAAAATGCCGGTTGACAAATGACATTTGCGATGGACAGCTGCAGCAACTGGCGGCATTTTTAGGTTATTTCGCAACAACAACCAAACAAAGCAAGACTGGGGCAAGCCGCAACAAGCGTTTGCAAAATTTCAGCAAATTTTTATTAAATAAGTGTAAAATTAATAAAACAAATAACACTGCACGATGTCTACCACATTTTCTTTTGGCAACATTGCAAAGGAATTGCAAGAGGTAAAGGAGGAGGGTGTTACTTTTGAAGATAAACAATTGACATGGGACACAGCGGAAGATGGTGAGGACATTTATTAATTTAATTAAAATAGTTATAATTTACAATTTTCTACAGTTAAGGATGTTGTGGCCGCCTTGGAAACACAAAAAGTGGTGCACTATCTGAAATTGGATGGCAATACCTTGGGCATAGATGCAGCGGCTGCCATTGGCAAAGCTCTGGAAAAACATCCTGAATTTCGCAAAGCTTTATGGAAAAATATGTTCACGCGACGTTTAAAAACTGAAATTCCTCAAGCCCTGAAATCATTGGGCAGTGGTCTTATGGTAGCTCAGGCCCAATTGACGGTACTTGATCTTAGCGATAATGCTTTGGGTCCAAACGGCATGGTGGGCTTGGAGGATCTGTTACGTTCAAAAGTATGTTATAGCTTGCAAGAATTACGTCTGAACAACTGTGGTCTGGGTATTGGTGGCGGTCAAATGTTGTCGAAGGCTCTGTTGGATTGTCATCGTACAAGTACAGCTGCTGGCACACCGCTGAAATTGAAGGTTTTCATCACTGGTCGTAATCGTTTGGAAAACGATGGTGCCAAGGCAATTGCAAAAATATTCTCCACAGTCAAGACATTGGAGGAAATTGCCATGCCACAGAATTCCATATACCATGATGGTATAGCGGCCTTGGCGGAGGGTTTTAAACAAAATCCGAATTTAAAAATTTTAAATTTAAATGATAACACTGTGACCAGTAAGGGGGCCCAACATTTGGCTGATGCTTTCAGTTTCACTCCACATTTGAGGGAAATCAATTTTGGTGATTGTTTACTTAAGACTAATGGGGCCTATCATTTTGCCGAGGCATTGGAAGAGAATCATCGTGAATTGGAAGTTGTTGATTTGGGTTTCAATGAGATCGGTCCAGATGGAGGGTTGGTCTTGGCCACTGCCATGCAGAACAAACCCAATTTACAGAGGTTAAATTTAGATGGTAATCAGGTGAGTGGAGAATTTTGTGTTTTCTTTATTAAAATGTTATAATTTGTGGTATATGTTTCTAGTTTGGTTACGAGGGTCGTATGCGCATTAAGGAGGCCATGGACCAAACAGCCAATCCCGATGCCTTAGAAGAAATGGAGGAAGATCAATCCGAGGCCGAAGACGACGAAGATGAGGACGTTGAAGATGATGAGGATGAAGACGATGATACGGTGGATGAGGAAATCGATGAAGAAGATGAAATCTATGATGATCATCACAATGATACCACCGAAGAAGCCGATGAAGATGATTATGGTGAAAATGCCGCAGAGGAGACCGCCTATACCACAACCCAGGCATTTACCTCGAAAATGTTGAATGCCAATGAATCATTTATGTCCAATAAAAGTGTGACCTTTGCCGATAACACCACGACTGTGGGCGGATCAACTGCTGAGACGTTCTGCCTAAGTCAGAAGCCTTGCTCGCTGCAAATGCTTGATTCGCTGGTGGAAAGCGATAAATTACAGGCCTTCAAGAGTGTCATTGAGGTAAGAGAGTACGATATTTTTAAACCTTTTCTTTTAATTTTGTCTTTTCATTTTTTCCTAGCAATTCTCCGATGACAATTATCTGCTTTTGCTTATTTTCACCACTTTGAAATGTGCCCATTTGGCCCAGTCTTCTTCGGTGGCTTTGGACCTGGCCATGTCTTTGTATAAGGAATGTGTGGATTATGCTATCAAAACGAAACAAGAACGTCGTGTCCTAAACTATTTACTACAACAATTGGGTCTGCTGCGCAGTGAAATAAAATTCAAATCTTTGTATAATTTAAAATCATGTCGTTATGCGTTGCGTGAAACGTTGTACAAGAAACCCCTGGCCAGTGAATATATGAAGAATACATTTAAGGTTTTCCTCGAACAATTGGATGTGTAAATCAAAAACATTCCCCCCATACTCATATGAAATACCCAATATGGTTTAGTTATTTGTTAATCATTTTTTTGTGAAAGAAAATTATTTCCACATTTGTGTAGTAATTTGTTTTTTTTTTCTACCAGCGATTTTTGTAAAATTTGGTATAATTTATTTATTTATGTATAGAAACACTACAAAAGAAAATCGAAATAAATATCAAAGAAAATAGCTCATAATGGAATTGTTTCTTTGTGCGCCGAAGGTAGATTTTTTTTGAAGACCAGCAAAAGTTTTTAAAGATTTTTATGAAAAGGAAACCTCCAATATCCCTAAAGCCCTTTAAAATTGAGGAAGTCCTTCATGATGGACACTCAGAGAACCCCCATCCCAGCCAAGGTTAACCCTTATTTTCATATCGAATCGAAATAAAACCAGGAGCTTTTTTTGATTTAACACATTTTTGTTGAAAATATTTTTGTAACTTTATTTAATAATTTACACAAAAAAATAATAATTTTGAATCTTTTATCTAAAAGTGGTAAGGCAAAGAATAATTATTTTATTTTTTCTTAAAATTTAGGGAGTAAATAAATTCTAAATTTTTAGGGTATTTCGTTGAAAAAATTTCAAATATATTTTTTTGCGAAATACTAGGAAGATGTGTTTGTGTGGAGATTTTAACTTAAAATTAGATTTTTTTGAAATATAGTTTTATTAAATAAAATAATGTGTAAGGGAAAAATTCATATCGATTGATAACAATTATTATTTTTTTCTTAAAAAAATTATAATAAATTCAGATTTTTTATACAATTTTTATTTTTTTTTAATATTATATTGTTGTTATTATATAATTTTATATTAAATATTTGTTTTTTTTTTTAATTTATGAATTCTTTTTTAGTATTTCAATAATTATATTTTTACAATTTCTATTGTTGTTTTTACAATTTCCACATATTTTCATAATTTTTTATTAAATTTTAAAAAAGTTTAAAACTTTTTCTTTTTTTAATTTTTTTCTTCTTATTTTTCCAAATTTAATTTAACTTCCTTTTTGTTTTACATATCACACAAATGGCCCGGCAAAATAGATTTTCCGTTTTGTGGGCAATGGTTTTTGGCCGATGCCGATGCCGACGCCGGCGGTTTCAATAAATTTCTCAAAATTGGCCAAATTCTTTTTGATTTTTTTCGCCTTGGCATGATTTTGATTAATGACCACGGGGTTTATGGCCTCATTGAGTTGGCCAGCATCCTGTTCCTTTTCCGGTGGCATTGATTCATCCGAATACTCCTCATCCAGATTATATTCATCGGCAGTGGTTATCAAACTCTCACCATCCTCTTTGATATCGGCCAGCAGGGATGAGGACATGGCAACACCATCCCCGCCGCCTCCTCCCACTTTGCTGTGGTCGGTTTGGGAATTTTTACCATATTCCGCATCCAGATTGTACCAATCAAATTCCGCTTGTAGCGGTAGACTGTGTAGAGATTCTGAGGCCTCCAAGGGACTGGAGTTTAGGGACTTTCCAAACGGCATTGTGGCACTTTTATTGAAAATTGTCGTGCCCGCTGAGGAGGGCGGTGTGGGGGTTATGGGGGAATTTGGCAAGCTCATACGTTTATTGATCTCCTGTAGAATATTTGGCATATGTTTCCGTTTATATTGCTGCTGATAATTCGCGGAACTTAATTGGGGCCTCAGGGCGGAGGGGGCGGTCTTTAAGCCGCCCGTCGCAAAGGAATTATTGCTGCTATTCAAATTCAATTTCAAGGCAGAACGATCTGGTTTCTTGACGCTGGCCATAATAAGGCTGGAGTTGGGCGTACTTGTGGCCGGTGTCAGGGCCATAATACCCAGCGGAACCTTTTCCGTACGCGGTGTCATGGTGAGATATTCACTGTTCTGTTTCAGCGCCGATTTCGGAGCAATAATGGCAGCCACATTCGGTAACTTTGGTATGTCGGCAAAAATCTCTTCAATTTCTTCAGTCTTCTGGGAGTTGGCCTCCGAGACCACAGTGGCGTTATCCAAGTCTTGGTCATTTTCCACCACAGACTCCAGGTCTCTATCCGAGAGGGGAGCCCTGTGAATATCGGCCCTGATTTGAACACTTGTTATGCCCACATTCACCTCGGAAATTGAACAATAATCCGGCTCTACCAGGGTCTCACCCTCCTCATGGGCTTCATCGGGCGACTCGTCCAATTGTTGTAGGGATTTTTTAAATTTCAAAAGATTTGCCGGTTTTGGTGGCAAGGCTGGCGGCAATTTGTTACTTCTCAAGGTCAAGGCCTCCTGTTTGCTGCCACCCGGTCCAGGGCTGGATTCCATGTCTACATATAAGTTCGAGGAATTCATTTCCGAACCAATCGGCTCATATTCATTGCTGTAAATACTTTCATAGTTGAAAACCTCAGCCCCGGCACCGCCATTACTTACTGCCGGAGAATGGGCCATATAGGTTGTGGTTGTTGTTGTTCCTGCTGAGCTGCTGCTTTCGGCAGCCATGGCTGTCACCTGATAATTTGAGATCATATTACGGGTCTTGGCACTGGCCCCATCCTCTTCACCCTCCTCCTCCTCCTCGGTTTCATCATTGCGCGGCACATGGACCATACTGTTTTTGGTGGAGAAGTGAACACGTTTTCGATTCAGGGTACCATTGCGCGAACCACCGCCGGATGAGGCGCCAGCACCCTCATTACTACATCTACTATTGCTACGATTATTTCTACGATCACTTAGGGAGCTACGTCTAGGTAGGGTTGTTGTCGTCGTCGATGAAGCGGCCACTGAATTCTTAGGTGTTTGAGATCGATCATCAATGCCCTCCATGGATTGTTGCAACAAAATTTGATTGACACACTCCAGCACCGGGTTCACAGCTCCCTGGCCATAGGATTTGGAGGAGTTCACTCCACCGGTATTTGACATTTCCTCCTGATCCGAGGCACTGGCATACCAGTCATCCGTCGACGTCTCATAAATCTGTTTGGGTGAGGCTTCCGAAAATGCCTCCAAAGCCCGACCCCTGACAATTTTCAAAACACCCCCATCTTCCCTCCGATGCCTGGAGCCGGTGTCCTCCTCCTCGAAATCTTCATCTTGTGTGGGAGAGAATATACCATCATCTTCTTCCATGGCTGCCATCATGGCATTGCCACAACTCATGTCACTCGATTTACTCGACGAAGATTTGGAACTTTTTGTACTGGCCCGCGAATTGGAACGGGTAATCGACGATGTGGATGTGGTCTCCAGGCCACTGTGTTCCGAGTCTCGTTCACTTTCCATACACTTGACACCATGCATACGTTCCATCGCCCGTGAGTAGATGTTCTCACGTGAATCGTCACGACTAATGGTACTGGGATACTCCTCGGAATTGTCGCCGGCTTCAAGTGCGGGATCGTCAATGTTCATGGCACGCGAACGCATGTAATCACGAAATGTGCCAGAGGTTCGTTTGCTTGTGTAGCGTACACTGCGTCGGGCTCCAAAGAACGATGACGAAACGGTATCATCACTCGAAGAGCCGTGTTCAGTTGTGGGATCATCTGAAAAAAAAAAAAAAAAATAGAAA
Source organism: Musca domestica (assembly GCF_030504385.1). Classification (NCBI taxonomy): domain Eukaryota; kingdom Metazoa; phylum Arthropoda; class Insecta; order Diptera; family Muscidae; genus Musca; species Musca domestica. The sequence goes on along the minus strand of NW_026712134.1, from coordinate 1,542,923 downwards.
GAAAAAATTAAAAAAAAATAAATTTCGACATAAATAAAAATCCTACAAACTTCCTCTGTTCAGAAGCTAATAACGAAATTTGATAAAGAATAATTTTCTCCTTGACAACTTACTCCTAAACTCAAATCTAGAGGGAGCTATTGGCACCAAACCAAAATAACCAAAAATAATGGCCAAAAATTAAATACCAAAGTTTTTAACCTGTTTAAGGGGATATATGTTATAAATACGTAGATTCTTTGTTTGGAGACCCTCTGTAGAATTTGATAAAGAACATTTTTCCCATTGAAACCTGCCGCCTAAATTCAAATATAGGGGGAGCTATTGACGCCAAACTAAAATAGACCATTTTTTTCGCCAAAATTTTTATGTCAAAGTTTGAAGCCATATTTTGTGGGCATTCATTATATCTACATATTTCTGTAGTTTAGCAACACCCAGTGAAATTCGATAAGGAATCTTTTTTCCATTGACATTTACCTTCTAAAATCAAATACAGAGGGCGTTATTGGCACCAAACCAAAATGAAAACAAAGAATAACCCATAATTTTATACCAAATTTATACCCAGATTTTATTGATATATATTATATCTACGTACATTCTTCGTTTGGAGACCCTTAGTGAAATTTGATGGAGAATATTTTTTCCATTGACACCTCTACCTTAAAATCAAATATAGAGGGCGTTATTGGCATCCAACCAAAATACCCAAAAAATTCAATATAAATATTATACCAAAGTTTGAAGCCGTATTTTATGGACATTCATTATATCTACATATTTCTTTAGTTTTGCAATCCCTAGTTAAATTCGATAAGAAATCTTTTTCCCATTGACATTTTTCTTCTAAAGTCAAATATAGATGGCGTTATTGGCACCGATCCAAAAATGATCAAAACTAATGATCAAATTTTTGTATCAAATTTTGTTACTCGAATTTTTTTGGTGTATGTTATATACACAGATTTCTTATGTTTGGGGACCCTTAGTGAAATTCGATTGAGAATATTTTTTCCATTGACATTTACTACCTAAATTCAAATATAGGGGGAGCTATTGGCACCAAAACAAAACTGATCAAAAATAGTTGTAAAATTATTGTATCAATATTGTCACTCGAATTTTGTTGATATGTGTTATATCTACAGATTTCTTATGTTTGGGGACCCTCACTGAAATTCGATGGAGAACATTTCACATTCACAACTACCCCCTATCTTCAAATATAGAGGGTGTTATTGGCGCCGAACCAAAAGTAGCCGAAAATAATGGTAACATTTTTGTATCAAAATTGCCACTCCGATTTTGTGGGTATATGTTATATCTGCAGATTTCTTGTCTGTGAGGACCCTCAGTGAAATTTGATGGAAAGTATTTTTTCCATTGACATCTACCTCCTAAATTCAAATATAGAGGGCGTTATTGGTGTCGAAACAAAAGTGACCAAAAATAATGGTAACATTATTTGTGTCAAAACTGTTACTCGGATTTCTTTGGTATATGTTATATCTATAGATTTTTTATGTGTGAAGACCCACAGTGAAATTCGATTGAGAATATATTTCCTATTGACAACTTTTTTCTACAATCAAATGTAGTGGGTGTTTTTGGCGCCGAACCAAAAGTGGCCAAAAATAATGTTAAAGTTTTTGTATCAAAATTGTTACTCGGATTTGTTTGGTATATGTTATATCTGCAAGGTTCTTGTGTTTGGGGGCCCTCAGTGAAATTTGATGGAGAATATTTTTCCCATTGGCACCTACCTCATAAAATCAAATGTAGAGAGCGTTATTGGCACCGAAACAAAACTGACCAAAAATAATTGTTAAATTTTTGTATCAATATTGCCACTCAAATTTTGTTGGTATATGTTATATCTACAGATTTCTTGTCTGTGAGGACCCTCAGTGAAATTTGATGGAAAGTATTTTTTCCATTGACATCTACCTCCTAAATTCAAATATAGAGGGCGTTATTGTTTTATCAACTTTTTTGTGAATCAATCTTAAAGGCGAGTTTTGAGGTTATCTTTTGTATCATCCGATTTGTCTTCTTCGGCGACCTATAGTAGAATTTCATGTAGAATATTTCTTCAATTACTACCAAGACCCTAAGTGGTCAAATTGCGGGTCGGTTTGACCCGGAATCGAAATAAACCCTTTACATGAAAGTTTTTCTGTGTTTCAATATTAAAGGCGATTTTTGAGGGTTATCTTTTGTATCTTCGGATTTGTCTTCTTTGGCAACCTGTAGTAGAATTCAATGTAGAATATTTTCTCCTTTGATTTCAAACCTCTAGGTGGCCAAATTGTGGGTCATTTTAGCCCTGAATTCAAATACCCTTTACATTAACGTTTTTCTGCGAATCAATATTAAAGGCGATTTTTGAGGGTTATCTTTGGATCTTCCGATTTGTCTTCTTCGGCGACCTATAGTAGACCTTCATGTAGAATATTTCTTCAATTACTACCAAGAACCTAAGTGGTCAAATTGCGGGTCGTTTTGGCCCGGAATCGAAATTAACCTTTAAAGAGTACGTTTTTCTGCGAATCAATATTAAAGGCGATTTTTGAGGGTTATCTTTTGTATCTTCCGATTTGCCTTCTTCGGCGACCTATAGTAGAATTTCAAGTAGAATTTTTCTTTCTTTGCCAGCAAGCCCCTAAGAGGTCAAATTGTGGGTCGTTTTGGCCTGGACTCGAAATAAACCCCTAAAATGATTTTTTTTGTCAATCAATATTGAAATCGATTTTTGAGGGTTATCTTTTGTATCTTCCGATTTGTATTCTTTGGTGGCCTACAGTAGAATTCAATGTAGAATATTTCTTCAATTACTACCAAGTCCCTAAGATGTCAAATTGTGGGTCATTTTAATCCTAAATTAAAATTAACCCTTAAAATGAAGGTTTTTTGTGAATTAATACATAAGGCGATTTTTGAGGGTTATTTTTTGAACTTTCCGATTTGTCTTCTTCGGCGACATATAGTAAAATTTTGTGTAGAGTATATTTTCTTTTGGTACCAAATCTCTAAGAGGTCAAATTGTGGCCCATTTTGGTCCTGAATTCAAATTAAACCCAAAAAATCCCGCCTTTTCTGTGAAACAATATTAAAGCCGATTTTTGTAGAATATATATTATATATACCGATTTGAAATCTTTGGTGACCTGTGGTAAAATTTTCTCTAGATGATTTTTGCCTTTAATATTTTGCATGATAAATCATGTTAAGTGGTACATTTTTGGTAGTTTTGAAATTTATTAAAATTTACTCACCATTATTTCTCTTGCCACCAATATCCTTGAGATTTCCACTAAGGCCTGTTCCGGCCGTTCCCAGTGCCTGGGTCAGTGTGGTCTGTGTACCGGTCTCTTGTACCTCAATATCATAGAATTGCCTACGGCAATTGATGCATTGTAAGGCTTCCATAACTAGACAGTCTTCCTCGTCATCGAGTAAATCTTCGGTGTTTTTATTTTCCAATTCATTTTCCAGCTCATCATCCTCCACGACACCCTCATCGCGAGTGCATTCCTTGGCCTCAGCCTTAAGGCGACATAGCCTTTTGCGCAGAGCTCGATTTTGCCTTACCAAACGACAAATTTCCACATCCTTCGTTGAAAGTCGTTGGTTTACGGTTTTCATGTCATTTTTGAGTTTCGATTCGAAACAGAGCAGGGACTTCACCACACAGGCCAGCTCCTCGGAACGTCTGCGTTTTTCTTTGGCTAATTCACGTTGAAGCAATTTGTTTTGCTGTTCACTTTGGGCGAGCATTTGCAATAGCTTCCGCTTTTGGGCTTTTTCTTGGGCGGATATGGGCGTTGAGATCTGGGCGGCGTTTGGTGCGGGCGTTGTGGGCGAGGACAATAGCTGAGAAAGGGGAGTCTTTTGCGGCTGGGGTGTCATGGCTCCCTTTTTACGATCTCTCTTCGAGAGACAATCACCCGATGAGGAGTTCGATGATGATGAACGATGCAAATCGATTACTTTGAGGCTGGGTATCAGATTCAAGGTAATGGGGGAATTGTCGGTAACCTGAAAGAGGGAAGAGAAAAATAAGATAAAAATTAGTAATTGAAATATTTCCGTTATCAATGAAATTCTGCCGAACACACACACACCATTGATTGATAAGTTCTACCTTCGTTCGATTCGGTATTTGCCAACCTTTTCCATTGACGCAAAGTTATTAACTGAATGAATTGTTGAACTGAACGTCATCACCAAGGCACTACCACCTCTACCTCCATCCAGCACCATTCTTATTTGTATCAATGGTCTGGCTGGTAGGTATAACCATGTGTTTGGCATAAAATTGATATGGGCGGGTTTTTTCTCAATGCATTTTTAGTTCATGTTTTGAATATGGCCATAATAATCATCATCCCTCTCATTCTTATTAGTTCTGGTGAATTTGTTTGAAGCCGATTGGTTTCTGGGTGAAATATTGTTATGACAATAAGTGTAAATCCCAAAACACACAGACACACGCCTGGTAATGCAACAAAAACAACAGCAACAACAAGCGTATTGCAGGCCAAGGTAGGCAGGCCCAGATGTGCGTGTGTTTTTTTTTTCATAAGGGGTCTAATAAGGAAATTTTGTTTTGAAATTTCAATATGTGACAGTTGAAGTGAGAGGTAATAAGGAGGTTATGGGTTTGAATGAAATTTGAAAAAAAAATCCAAATTTTCAGAAACAAAATATAAAATAAAATAAATTGCTAAACAAAAAAATGGCAAATATTCGTAGAGGGTACTTGAAGAAAGTGCAGTTTTATGGCACTAGACATGATTTGACACGTTCCACTCTAAAGGAGAAATTAAAGAGAATTCTCTAAGGAATATATTTGCCAAATACATCAAATTGATATCAAGGACCTCTAGGGTAAAAAAAAAATTGAAAATAACCAAAAACGTTTTTTTCCAGTTTTGTAAAGAAACCATCCCAGAAAAATGAAGTATTGAAGTATAAGACTTTAATTTACTCAATTTCCTCCAAAGGAAAAAGTCGAGAGAATACTTAGACAAATATTTTTCCCAAATACATCAAGGAGATCCAAAACTTTCTAAGGGTCGAAAAACACCCATATCAAAACATGTATTAGGGTATATTTTTGAATTCTTTAAAAAAAAATCACACTAAGAATAAAATCGATTATTCGTTAATTAAACTTGATTTTACTCAATTCTCTCTAAAGGAAAAAGTCAAGAGAATACTCAGACAAAAATTTTTCTCAAATACATCAATATGATCCAAAACTGTCTTAGTGTTGAAAAACGCCCATGACCACACATGTATTAAGGTATATTTTTGAATTCTTTAAAAAAAATCCCACTAAGAATAAAATCGATTATTCGTTAATTAAACTTGATTTTACTCAATTCTCTCTAAAGGAAAAAGTCAAGAGAATACTCAGACAAACATTTTTCTCAAATACATCAAGGTGATCCAAAGCTTCCTAAGGGTCGAAAAACGCTCATATCAACACATGTATTAAGGCATTTTTTTGAATTCTTTAAAAAAATCCCACTAAAAATAAAATCGGTTATTCGTTAACTAAAATTGATTTTTCTCAATTCTTTCTAAAGGAAAAAGTCAAGAGTATGGTCAGACTCATATTTTCTCCAAATACATCAAGGTGGTCCAGACCTATCTTAGAGGAGAAAAGCGCCCATGACCATACATGTGTTAAGGGATTTTTTTGAATTGCTTAAAAAACTCCCATTTAGATTGATATCGATTAATCGATTACTAAACTTGATTTTATTCAATTCTTTCCAAAGGAAAAAGTCATGAGAACACTCAGACCAATATTTTTTACAAATACATCAAGGTGATCCAGACCTATCTTAGAGGAGAAAAACTCCCAGGACCATACATATGTTAAGGGATTTTTTTTTGAATTGCTTGCTTTTTTTTTGAATTGCCGATTTAGATTGAATTCGACTAGTAAACTTGATTACATTCATTTCTCTCTAAAGGAAAAACTCAAGAGTATGGCCAGACTCATATTTTCTCCAAATACATCAAGGTGATTCAGACCTATTTTAAGGACGAAAAACGCCCTTGACAATACATGTATTAAGCAATTTTTTAAAATTTGTAAAAAAGTCCGACTAAGAATAAAATCGATTATTGGAGTAGTAAACTTGATTATATTCAATTCTCTCTAAAGGAAAAAGTCAAGAGAATGATCAGACTTATATTTGGTCCAAATACATCAAGGTGATTCAGACCTATCTTAAAGGAGAAAAACGCCCTTGACCATACAAGTATTAGGGTATATTTTTGAATGGTTAAAAAATCCCACTAAGAATAACATCGTTTATTCGATTACTAATCTTGATTTTACTCAATTCTCTCTAAAGGAAAAAGTCAAAAGAATACTCAGACAAATATTTTTCCCATATACATAAATGTGATCCGAAATTATCTTAGGGTTGAAAAACGCCCAGGACCATACATGTGTTACGGGATTTTTTTTGAATTGCTTAAAAAAATCCCATTTAAAATGAAATCGATTATTCGGCTACTAAACTTGATTTTACTCAATTCTCTCTAAAGCAAAAAGTCAAGAGTATGGTCAGACTCATATTTTCTCCAAATACATCAAGGTGACCCAGACCTATCTTAGGGACGAAAAACGCCCATATCAACACATGTATTAAGGTATTTTTTTGAATTCTTTAAAAAAATCCCTCTAAGAATAAAATCGATTATTCGTTAACTAAACTTGATTTTTCTCAATTCCCTCTAAAGGAAAAAGTCAAGAGAATACTCAGGCAAATAATTTTCTCAAATACATTAAGGCGATCCAAAGCTTTCTAAGGGTCGAAAAACGCTCATATCAACACATGTATTAAGGTATTTTTTCGAATTCTTTAAAAAAATCCCACTACAGAATAAAATCGATTATTCGGTAACTAAACATGATTTTTTTTAATTTTCTCTAAAGAAAAAAGTCAAGAGTATGGTCAGACTCATATTTTCTCCAAATACATCAAGGTTATCCAGACTTATCTTAAAGGAGAAAAACGCCCATAACAGCACATGTATTAAGGTATTTTTATTGAATTGCTTAAAAAATCCTATATAGATTGAAATCGATTATATGACTGCTAAACTTGATTTTGCTCAATTCTCTCTAAAGAAAAAAATCAAGAGAAGGATCAGACTGATATTTTTCCCAAGTACATCAAGGTGATGCAGACCTATCTTAAAGTCGAAAAATCCTCGAGATAATACATATATCACAGTTTTGTGCCTTTCCGTTTTTTATTTGAATGGTTTAAAGAGGATTTTTATTTTGAAATTTCAAGCCGAACGGTTTCTATTATAGCTTAGTCATCAAGGAAGGAATTGAAAAGCGTCTTTTGAACAATATTTTTCCTAACTACAGTAATATCCTAGCTGGAGTTCTTTGGTTCTAAATCCATTCATGAAAAAATTGTTTAATTAAAATTGTCTACTCCCCTTTACTTCTATAGATTGCCATAATTATTTAGGAATTTAAGGTTTTTAGGGTTATTGTAGGTACTTCAACAGAGAGAATGAAGTGTTAGGCACCCCTTGACCAACATTTTCTGCAAGGACACCAATGTTCTACAAAGTCTCCTCGGGGTTCAAAAGTGGCACTGAAAAAAAATGCCACATTTTTATGTTTTCGAATTAAATATAGGTTTTTAGTCAATTTCATTCTTTTACAGCTTTGACATCAAGAACGGAATTAAAGAGCACCATTTGGGCAATATTTTTCCCAGCTACACGCATATCCTAGCTGGAGTACTTTTGGCCTAAAACCATTCATAACAATTTTTTTTTCAATTAAAATAAAATTTTCTACTCCGATTAACTCCTAAAGGTTGTCACAAATATTCAGGAATTTCGGGCTTTTAGGCTTATGTAGGTAATTTACCATAGAGAACGAAATACTGGGCACCTCTTGGGCAATATTTTCTCCAAGGACCTCAATGTTATTCAAAGCCTCTTTGGGGTTCAAAAGTCTCTCTGAAAAAATACCAGTTTTTAACAAAATATTGTCTTCCCCCTTCAAAATATATACACAATAAAGCATGAATTTCGGCCTTTTAGGTTAATTGTAGGTACTTTACAAAAGAGAACGAATTATTAGCCATCGATTGACCAACATCTCTCCCAAAGGCCCAAATGTTCTACAACCCCTTCTAGGGGTCGAAAAATCATACTAAAGAAAATACCACATTTTCACTAAATTACTAAAAATGTTTTATCCCCCCAAAAATAACTACAGTTTTAAAGTCTACCTCATTTGATGGCTTACTCGTCAAGGATGAAAATGAAGAATGTCCCTTGGGCAATATTTTACCCAAATATATTAATATTCCAACTGCAGTTATGTGGGTCTACAACCATTGATTAAAAAAATATTCACTTCTACTTCCCTTAACTTCTAAATAGCTCCACAATTAATAAGGAATTTCGGATCTTTAGGTTGATTTTAGGTACTTCGCCAAAGAGAACGAAGTATTGGTCACCCCTTGGCCAACAATTTTCCCAAGGACCTCAATGTTCTACAAAGCCTCCTTGAGGTTCAAAAACCGCATTGAAGAAAAGACCACCTTTTCACTAAATGTTGTATTTCCCCCTAAAAATAAATACACAATAAATCAGGAATTTCAGGCTTTTAGGTTAATTATAGGCACTTCGCCAAAGAGAACGAAGTGTTGGGTACCCCTTCCCCAACGTTTCCCCCAAAGACCTCAATGTTCTGCAAGGCCCCCTTGGGATTCAAAACTTGCACTGAAAAAAATACTCCCTTTTCAAAAACTGTTGTTTTTCCCTCTCGAAATATATACATAATAAATCAAGGATTCTAGGCTTTTAGGTTTATTGTAGGTTGTTTATCAAAGAGAACGAAGTTTTGGGCATCCCTTGGGCGACATTTCCCCCAAGTACTTCAATGTTCTACAAAGCCTCCTTGGGGTTCAAAAGTTTTACTGAAGAAAATACCACATTTTCCCTCAATTGGGTTTTATGTGTTCGAATTAAATGTAGTTTTTTTATTCAACGACTTTCGTTTACAGTTTATCCATCAAGGACGGAATTAAAAAGCGTCCTTTGGGCAATATTTTTCCCAGCTACACTCATATCCTAGCTGGAGTACTTTTAGCCAAAAACCATTCATGAAAAAATTGTTCCATTAAAAATACAATGTTCTACTCTCCTTTACCTTTAAATATTGCCTCAATAAACCATGGATTTTGGGCTTTTAGATTAATTGTAGGTACTTTACCAAAGAGAACGAAGTGTTAGCCACCCATTTACCAACATTTTTCCTAAGGGCTTCAATGTTCTACAAAGCTTCCTTAAGGTTCAAAAATCGCACTGAAAAAATACTCTCTTTTCAAAAACTGTTATCTTTCCTCCTTGAAATAAATACACAATGAATAAAGGATTTCGGTCTTTTAGGTTAATTGTGGGTATTTCATCAAAGAGAACGAAGTGTAGGCCACCCCTTGACCAACATTTTCCCCAAAGACCGCAATGTTCTACAAAACCTCCTTGGTGTTCAAAAATGGCACTGAAAAAAAGACCACATTTTCACAAACTGCTGTCTTTTCCTCGAAATTTATACACAATAAATCAAGGATTTCAGACTTTTAGGTTAATTTTAGGTACTTCTTCACAGAGAACGAAGTGTTGGGTACCCTTCGGCCAACATTTCCCCCAAAGGCCGCAATGTTCTACAAAGCCTCCTTGGGGTTCAAAAATCACACTTAAAAGGTTTGTTTTTTCCTCTTCAACACATCAAGTTTTCTTTACGTCATTCGCTCTCTCTCTCCGATATAATAAATCAAAGTTGCTAATCATCGGTTTGTTGTTTTTTGTTTTTGGTAAAAAAATCATAAATTATGAGGTATTTTATTTTTTTTATAGGGGGTATTCTTACCTATCGCAAATAGAATAGATATGGACGCGTCATAGGTTTATATCGCACATTTCTATCTTCTATGTCTGGGTAATGGCCATTTTTGCCTTTTGTCACCACTTATCAGTAAGTTTAGTAATATTTTGTTTTATTAATTGTTTATTAAATGTTAAATAAACAAACTTTTACAAGTTATCAATTCAGGGGTTTAGCAATAGTTTATTAAATGTCAATAACCTTTTTTAAATCGATTGCTGTTTGATTTCTATCGAAATTATAAAAACTGCTGCATGCTTTTAGGCGAAAATAAAAAACCTCATAGTTTCCCTAAAGAAGTTCCTTTTTCACTTCGAAATTCTCCAATTACGTGTTAAGAAAAGAAAAAGGTTCAACAAATTTGAATTGAAGAGATATTAAAATTTTCCTTTTTTTTCTTTTTCGAAATTTATCTGTTCAGAGGCTTAGCAATATTTTTTTTGAAAGTCAATCAAGTTTTTGATACGGACAGGTACTTGAGGGGATGGGGGTGGTATTTGTATAAGGAGCTTTAATTATTTATTTTTGAGTCAACTTCAATTTAAAAATGTCCTTTTTCCCATTAAAATCAAGTTTCTTTCTTGAATATCAAAAACTATTGCATACTTTTAGGCATCAATACAAAATTTCATCTTTTACTTACCCCCTCTTCCTGCTGCCGTTGTGATGACGAATTTTCACTATTCTTATCCTGCTGCTTCTGGGAATTCCGCATACCACCAAACGACAGGCGTTTGTATAGATTCGACGATGATGAGGAGAACGAGGAACTGCCATTTCCTCCTCCTCCTCCGCTGCCGCCACTGGAACTTTGTGTTGTGGCATCACTGCTGCTATTAAATTCCCCTGAACTAGCACCACTCGAGGCAACCAGTAGCGAATCTACCAACAAATCATGTTCACTTTCGGGAATTTTTTGATAATTTTGCAGGGTGGCAGGTCCTTGGACCTCAGGTTCAACAGCCAAGAGATTTTTCGAACATTTAATAGTCATTTCACTGGATTTTGTTGTTGCCGACGAACGAGTACTGGAGCTGGTGGTTTCTTCAGATTGTGATTTTTTCTTGTTGTTGTTGCTGTTCCTCACCTCTGTCTTCTCATAGAACTCACCATCAAAACTATGCCTATAGCTGCCGTGCAGACAATTAAAACTAAATCCCTCCTGCCCCGAATTCTCCTGATGATGTTGACCTGGATCGGAGTACCTCTTATTGGGCTGACTCGGAAAACTGTTGCGATAATTTTTCAATGTATCATAGGTATTGAGCAGATCGGATTTAAGAAATTTCTCCAGAAAATTTGTGGGACTTTTTGAGGTTATGTTGGAGAAAAATTTATTTGTTGAACTTCCGGAATCGGATATGGAAGAGCCAGTGCGACGATGTCCTTTGGAATTTGATGAACTTAGATTATTATGGGGGGTTGGTGTATCGGATGATGCTGATGATTCTGGATGAAAACTTATTGGAAAATGTTGTTGTTGTTGTTGTTCATGTCCTTGATGTTGTTGTTGCGTTTGAATGCCATAAATTTGTGTGGTATTCAAGAGACCAAACATGGCTTACAAACCGTAACAGAACAATGGTTCGTGTTTTAGCTTAAAAATACTGCTGAACAGTTGTGTGGACTGGGTTAAGGGTTGCCATGTTGCAATTCTTAAAAAAACTGTGGGTATTTGAATTTAAAGATCCTGGAATGAGAGAAAAGAGAGAAAAAAATTAGGAAAAATTGCCATAAAATTAAAAAATGTTTTTTAGAGAAAATATTTAAAAAAAATTAAAAATAAATATTTTAGAAAAAAATTTAATTTTTTTTTTGAAAAAAAAAATGTATAAAAAAACTATAAATATTTCAAAAGTATTTGTTCAAAGAATGTATTAGAAAAAGTTAAAACATATTTTTAAAAGAATTTTTTTTTTGAGAAATATTTTCAAAAAAAAAAAAAAAAAAAAAAAATTAAATTAAAATATTTCCCAAAAAATGTTCAACTACAAAGTTTGATTTAATTTTCGAGTTGTAAAAATTTTAAATAAAAAATAAAATATAAAATTGATTTTTTTTTTCTAAATAAATATTTTTGAAAAAAAAATTAAAAAAAATATTTATAAATATTTCAAAAAATTTTCTAAAAAAATATTTCAACTACCAAGTTTTATTAAATTTTCAAATATCATTTTTTTTCGTCACCATGGTATGTGAAATCCAATATTTTTTTTCAATACCTCATCGATGGAGTCAAGTCAATAGGGAATTAAGTAAAAGGAAATGGGAAGCGAAATATGATACAATGGACAAATGAAATATGTGTGTCATGTCACACTAACTGATTGACTCGAAATGTAATTAGAAAGGCAAAGATATGGATCAAAAGGAAATCAAAAAAAAAAAAATAAATAAATAAATAAAACAAAGGAAACAAAAAAAAAAAAATAAAACAAAGAAAAGAAAAAAAATAAATAAATAAATAAATTAATTAAAACAAAGAAAACAATAAATGATAATTTTATTTAAGTTAAAAAAAATAATATTCCGTGGTAGGCTTGGAAAAAATATATTTTTTTAAAAAATGCCTACCACAGGGTAGGCTCCAAAATAAATATATATAAAAACTCCATAATTTTCTATAGACCAATAAATAACATTTCTTAGAAAAAATATTTTTTAAAAAATCCCCGACTAGTGATAATCTTAGAAAAAATATTTTTAAACAATCCACGACTAGTGATAGTCTTAGAAAAAATATTTTTAAAAAATCCACGACTAGTGATAGTCTTAGAAAAAATATTTTTAAAAAATCCACGACTAGTGATAGTCTTAGAAAAAATATTTTTTAAAAAATCCACGACTAGTGAAAGTCTTAGAAAAAAAATATTTTTAAAAAATTCACGACTAGTGATAGTCTTAGAAAAAATATTTTTAAAAAATCCACGACTAGTGATAGTCTTAGAAAAAATATTTTTAAAAAAAATCCACGATAGTCTTAGAAAAAATATTTTTAAAAAATCCACGAATAGTGATAGTCTTAGAAAAAATATTTTTAAAAAATCCACGACTTAGAGATAGTCTTAGAAAAAATATTTTTAAAAAATCCACGACTAGTTATAGTCTTAGAAAAAAAATTTAGAAAATTCACAACTAATGAAAGTCTTAGAAAAAGTATTTTTAAAAAATTCACGACTAGTGATAGTCTTAGAAAAAATATTTTTAAAAAATCAACTACTAGTTGTAGTCTTAGAAAAAAATATTTTTAAAAAATCCACGACTAGTGATAGTCTTAGAAAAAAATATTTTTAAACAATTCCACAACTAGTGATAGTCTTAGAAAAAATATTTTCAAAAAAAAAATCACGACTAGTGATAATCTTAGAAAAAATATTTTTAAAAAATCCACGACTGGTGATAGTCTTAGAAAAAATATTTTTAAAAAATCCACGACTAGTGATAGTCTTAGAAAAAAATATTTTTAAAAAATCTACGAATAGTAATAGTCTTAGAAAAAAATATTTTTAAAAAATCGATGACTAGTGATAGTCTTAAATTTTTTTTTAAGAAAATCTACAATTAATGGTAGGCTTCGAAAAAATATTTTTAAAAAATCCACGACTAGTGATAGTCTTAGAAAAAATATTTTTAAAAAATCCACGACTAGAGATAGTCTTAGAAAATAATATTTTTAAAAAATCCACGACTAGTGATAATCTTAGAAAAAAATATTTTTAAAAAGTCCACGACTAGTGATAGTCTTAGAAAAAATATTTTTAAAAAATCCACGACTAGAGATAGTCTTAGAAAAAATATTTTTAAAAAATCCACGACTCGTGATAGGTTTGAAAAAAAAATATTTTTAAAAAATCCACTACTAGTGATAGGTTTGGAAAAAATATTTTTAAAAAATCCACGACTAGTGATAGTCTTAGAAAAAATATTTTTAAAAAATCCACGACTAGTGATAGTCGTAGAAAAAATATTTTTAAAAAATCCACGACTAGTGATAGGTTTGAAAAAAAATATTTTTAAAAAATCCACGACTAGTGTAGTCTTAGAAAAAATATTTTTAAAAAATTCGAGACTAGTGATAGTCTTAGAAAAAATATTTTTAAAAAATCCACGACTAGTGATAGTCTTAGAAAAAATATTTTGAAAAAATCCACGACTCGTAATAGGTTTGAAAAAAAATATTTTAAAAAAATCCACGACTAGTGATAGTCTTAAAAAAATATTTTTAAAAAATCCACGACTAGTGATAGTCTTAGAAAAATATTTTTAAAAAATCCACAACTAGTGATAGTCTTGGAAAAAATATTTTTAAAAAATCCACGACTAGTGATAGTCTTAGAAAAAATATTTTTAAAAAATCCACGACTAATGGTAGGCTTCGAAAAAATGTTTTTAAAAAATCCACGACTAATGGTAGACTTCGAAAAAATATTTTTAAAATATCCACGACTAGGGATAGGTTTGAAAAAAAATAGTTTTAAAAAATCGCCGACTAGTTATAATCTTAGAAAAAATATTTTTAAAAAACCCACGACCAGTGATAGTCTTAGAAAAAATATTTTTAAAAAATCCACGACTAGTGATAGTCTTAGAAAAAATATTTAAAAAAAAAATCCACGACTAGTGATAGTCTTAGAAAAAATATTTTTAAAAAATCCACGACTAGTGATAGTCTTAGAAAAAATATTTTTAAAAAAATCCACGACTAGTGATAGTCTTAGAAAAAAATATTTTTAAAAAATCCACTACTAGTGACAGTCTTACAAAAAAAAATATTTTTAAAAAATCCACGACTAGTGACAGGCTTAAAAAAAATATTTTTGAAATATTTAAATATTTTTAATTTTTTTCAAAATAATTTCAAGGGCTATCAAAAATTCTGGTATTATTTAAAAAAACATCACCTCGTGTATTCCAAAAATAAAAATCCAATTAATTGTTTTTTAATTAATAACCAAATAATTATATATTTTTATTCATTTAATTAATGATTTTTTCTTCGTTAAACAAAAATTTAAATTTTCTTTCTTCTCTTGGGTAAAGGTAACTCAAAACAATTAACACTCACTTTCTTTATGATAATCGATATTAAAAAAAAATAAACAGCAACCAAAAAAAAAGAAACATCATTAACAACAGTGGCTGCAAAAACAACAAGAACAACAACATAACAATAAATATGAAATACAATAGCAAGGTATGCCCCCTTCTCCATTCCCCACACACATGGCAAACATTCAATAGAAAATGAAACTTTTTCTTGTAAAACAATTTGAAAAAAAAAAAATAATCATAACGATCGTTAACAGGACGGATCGTCGGACAGACACACACATAGTTGTAGTGTTAACAATAAATAAAATATATGTTTTTGGTTTGTAATATTTTCAAAACAATTTATAAACGGGGGCTACTTGCACCAGCAAACGAATAAAACAAGTACCTGAATCTGGCAGGCATTTCATTTTCTTCTTCTTTAATTTTTTTCGAAATTATTATTCAAAAAACATAATGAACTATAAATCGTATTCCAACAAGCATGCCCAGAGCAGCACACTATTACACTCACAAAAATTAATTAGTTATTTGTGGGGGTAAAATATGAAAGCCAGACGTAACAAGCATTACAAAATTGAAGACATAATCACTCATACAAACGTCAATGACCATTAAATTATTGGAAATTTTGAATTGTTACACTAATAGGTATATACTACACTGGAGAATAAAAATTTGGAATAATCCTTCAAAAAAAAAAAAAAAAATGCCAGTAAAAAAATAATTTAAAAAAAATCTAAGATCCCTAAAAGACTTTGCAATAAAATCAAAATATTTCAATTAAAAAATATTTGACAAAATCGATTTTTAAATGTTTAAGGCTTTGGCTTGAAAACAAATATTTTTAAATATTTTCAAATCAGTGATAGGCTTGGAGAATTTTTTTTTTAAATTCACGATTTGTGGTAGATATAAAATATATATTTTTAAAAACATATTTAAAAAAAATTAAATTTTAATTTAATAATTTTTAAAAAATCCATGCTTTTTTATAGACTTGAAAAAAATATTTTTAAAAAATTCACAACTTGAAAAAAATAATAAAAAAACAGTGATAGGCTTGAAAAAAATATTTTGTAAAAAGTTCCGGATCAGTGAAAGGCTTGGAAAAAAATATCCTCTATCTGTGATAGACATAAAAAATATATTTTTAAAAAATATTAAAAATAGTTTTGAAAAAAAAAAAAAATTCAAAAAATCCAAGCTCTCTTATAGGCTTGAAAAAATTTTTGATAGACTTGGAAAAAATATTTTTAAAAGATCCTTGATCTAAAAGAGGTTTGGAAAAAATATTTTAAAAAAACTAATAATCTGTTGTAGGCTTGAAAAAATATTTTTAAAAAATCAAGGCCTGTGAAAAAATTCAAATATCTATAACATTCTATAGATCTTAGTAGAAATATTTTTAAAAATTTCCCATCTTAGACAGGCTTAGAAAAGATATTTCAATTTTTTTTTTAAATCCACGACTTATGATATGCTTGGAAAAAATATTTTAAAAAAATCCACTACATATGATAGGCTTGAAAAAATATTTTAAAAATATCCTCGATCTACAAGAGCCTTTAAAAAAATATTTTTAAAAAATCCACGACTAGTAATAGTTTTTTAAAAAATATTTCTAAAAAATCAATATGCCGTCGTAGGTTTGACAAAAATATTTGGAAAAAATAATTTTAAAAAGTCACCGACTTGTGATAAGCTTGGAAAAATTATTTTAAAAAAATTTACGACATGCGATGGGATTGAAAAAATCAACGACATATGATGGGCTTGGAAAAAATATTTTTAAAAAATCCACGACTTGTGAAAGGTTTAGAAAAAATATTAAAAAAATCCACGAATAGTGAAAGTTTTGAAAAATATATTTTTAAAATATCTACGATTTATTAGAGGCTTTAAAAAATATTTTTAAAAAATTCAAGACTTGTAAATATTATTTTTAAAAAATCCACTACTTGTGATAGGCTTAGAAAAAATATTTAAAAAAAATCCATGTTTTAAAAAAAAAAAATGTTAAACAAATAATTCTAAAAAATTAATAACTTGTGGTAGTCTTGGAAAAAATATTTTTAAAAAATCCAAAATTTATAAGAGGCTTTAAAAAATATTTCTGTGGTAGGCTTGGGATGACATGCGATGGGATTGGAAAAAAATATTTTTAAAATATTCACGAACTTTAAGAGGCTTGGAAAAAATATTTGTAACATATCAATCACCTATGGTAGGTTTGAAAAAAATATTTTTTAAAAAATCCACGACTTGTGATAGGCTTAGAAAAAATATTTTTTAAAAAAATCCACCATCTGTGGTAGGCTTGGAAAAAATATTTCTGAAAAATCCACGACTAGTGATAGTCTTGGAAAAATATTTTTAAAAAATCCACAACTTTTGATAGGCTTAGAAAAAATATTTTGGAAAAATCCATGACTTGTGATAGGCTTAGAAAAAATATTTTTAAAAAATCCAAGACTTGTGATAGGCTTAGAAAAAATATTTTTAAAAAATCCATGATCAATAAAAGGCTTGGAAAAAATATTTCTAAAAAATCAATAATTTGTGGTAGGCTTGAAAAAAATATTTTGAACCACGATCTATAAGAGGCCTGGGAAAAATATTTCAAAAACATCCACAATCCACGATTCAATAAATTTTGGAGGTTAAAAAAATATTTTTGAAAAATTCGTAAAAAATATTTTTGACTTGTGGTAGGCTTAAAAAACTATTTTGTAAAAATCCACGACTTGTGATAGGCTTGGAAAAAATATTTTTAAAAACTCTTCGATCTGTAAGAGGATTTATAAAAATATTCTAAAAAATCATTAATCTGAGGTAGGCTTTAAAAAAATATTTCAAAAATTTCAATAATCTTTGGTAGGCTTGGAAAAAATATTAATGTGAAAGCCTTAAAAAAAAATATCGAAAAAAAAAACCGTAAAAAATATTTTTAACAAGTGATAGGCTTGAAAACTTATTTTTAAAAAATCTATCTGAGATCCACGTTGACATGTGGCCTCTAAAAATATTTTTAAGAATACCCAAGCTGTATAAGGCCTAGAAAATTGTTGTTATTATAAAATCTGCAGCCTCTCATAGACTATCAAAAAATATTTTGAAATATCTTAAATCTGCATTTTAAAAAACCAGGATTTTTTTAAATATATTCTTCAAAATTGCCTAAGTTTAAGGCATGGAAAATTATTTTTATAAAATCCACAACCTCTCATAGACTATCAAAAAAAAAAAATTGGAAAATCTTCAATTTCTGCTGGGCGTTTAAAAAAAATTCAACATTCCAGGATCTTTTGAAAAAAAATATTTTTGAAAGTCATTTAATAAATTAAAAAACCAACTTTAATTTATTTAATAACGCTCCTCCATCGAAATATCTCAAATCACCCCTTTTCCCCTCCCCCACCTTTGACTTTTTACCATAATCTCCATAATACCTCTCAATTAAATTAGCTCAACAGATATTAACTCATTGAAAATTGTTGAACAAAGAAAACAAAAACATTCCGCAAGTTAGTCAAAACAATTTAAATTTTATCACTTTGCTCCCGCATTAAATATTGGACAAAAAAAGAAAACAGCAACAACAACAAAGCTCATAAATATTTGCCAATTAAATAAAACCGAACTAAATTGAATTGTCAGACAGACAGACAGACCGATCAAAATGTGATATTTTGCTTAAATGTGTGAGAAGTCAGATGCGATGGCGCTTACGATTTGGACAGATGTTCGCTATGAGCAAAAATGGGATTTGTGCAAAATTAATTTGCTAATAAATAATAATAATATTTAAATAAAAAATAAATTTCAGCTATTTTTGGGGTGGTGATAAGTGTTCAATATTTGATTGGTAAAGCAAGGGATAGGAATTTTTAATTACAATTTTTTTGTACTTTTTTCCAAAGAATGTTTTTGTAATTTTTTTAAACTTCTAGCACCTCTTCGTACCTCTTCGTTGATGCAAATTTCTGCAAAAGTTTAGAGTATATCCCATTTTGATACAGTACCAGTTGAAAGTAAAATTTGTTTGCGCACTTTCACAAAATGTCAGTAACTCCATCTATATGTCATTTTAGAAGGTAGGTGTCAATGAAAAAATTATTCTCGATCAAATTTCATTATCGATCTCAAACCCAAAAACCCTATGGATATAATACGAACTGATAAAATATCGATATTAACTGGAAGAAATTATTTCATATTTATATTATACGGTTCAGTAGTTTTTTAAACAGTCAATACCTCCCTCTATATGTCATTTTAGGTGGTACATCTCAATGGTAAAAATGTGATCCATCAAATTTCATTTCAGGTCTCGAACCACACAAAATCTGTAGGGATAATACAGACCTATATAAAAGCAGTATGAATTTGACGCAAATTATTCATAATTTTGTTGTTTGTTGTTTACTTTTGTAATTTGTCAATAACTCCCTCTATATTTCATTCTAGAAGGTAGGTGTCAATGAAAAAGTTATTCTCCATCAAATTTCACTTCAGGTCTCGAACCACAAAAAGTCTGTAGGGATAATACAAACCGATAAAATGCAAGGAGGAATGCGAAGCAAATGTATCATAATATTCTTGATTGTTTTCGCACTCTCACAAACTGTCAAAAACTCCCTCTAAATGTCATTTTAGAAAGTAGGTGTCAATGGAAAAAATATTCTCTATCAAATTTCATTATCGGTCTCAGACCATAAGAAACCTGTAGATATAATACAGACCGATAAAATAGAAGTACAAAATTGAATCAAATATGCCATGATTTACTTTTCTGTTTTCGCACTCTCACAAACTGTCAATAACGCCATCTACATGTCATTTTGGGATATAAGTGTCAATGGAAAAATTATTCTCCTCCAAATTTCATTATCGATCTCAGACCACAAGAAACCTGTAGACATAACAGAGACCCATAAAATATCGTCATCAACTGCATGAAATTATTTCATAATTATGTTAGTCAGTTTGGTAGTTTCTTAAACAGTGAATAACTCCATCTACATGCCATTTTAGGTGGTATGTCTCAATGGAAAAAATGTTCTACATCAAATTTCACTCAGGTCTTACCCCTACACAAAATCTGTAGGGATAATACAGGCTTATATAAAAGCAGTATGAAATTGACGCAAATTAGTCACAATTGTGTTGGTTGTTCTTCACTTTCACAAATTGTCGATAACTCCCTCTACATGTCATTTTAGGAGGTAGATATCAATGGAAAAAATGTTCTCCATCGAATTTCACTATGGCTCTCAGACCATAAGTAATCTGTAAATATAATACAGACATATAAAATATCGGCCTGAATTGGATGAAATTAATTCTAAATTTTATTATACGGTTTTCGTACTTTTTTAAATTGCCAATATCTCCTTTTATATGTATTTTTTGGTGGTAGGTGTCAATCGAAAAAATGTTCTCCATCAAATTTCATTATAGGTCTCAGACCTCAAGAAATCTGTAGATTTAATATATAACCAAAGAAAACATAGAAAATATTGTGAAACCAATTTTTTTACTTTTTGTCGTTTGTTTTTAATCTCTTTCAATGAGGTGCTGTTATCGCCCTCTATATTTCATTTTAGGAGTTAGATGTGAATGGAAAAAATGTTCTACATAGAATTTCACTTGGGGTTCCCAAGAAGATGAAATCTCTTGAAATAATTTATATTGACAAAATCTCAACTTCAATATGAACATTTATCTAAGAATTTTTTTATTCAATTTTTTTAGTTACATTTGGACATTTTGTAAAGTATTATGACAACGCCCTCTGTATGGCATTTTAATACGTATAAAATGTTTGTTATTCTAGTGCCTGACCATCCGAATTTTACTACCTGTGTTTAAGGGAAAATCCGATCCTTTTATGATTATCCAACCATGGATATTTATAGGTTCGAAATGTTTTACAAAATGTGGGTGTTTGAGTTTAAGTCTAATATGGAAAATATTTGTCCACACATTCCGGGTTGGCCTAGGAAAAATGCCAATAGGCAGGCGGCTTAATGAAGGCAGCATGTCGAAACGATTTAATGATGGTGGATTTAGTTGAGGAATTTCGTTTGAGTTCAAAGTAAAAGGCTTAAACTAAGTGGAGATTTTGAGGGGAAAATTAACACAGATTAAAGTCTAAATTTATGGTGACTGCTTAAGGGATGTTTGAGTGGAACAAATTAGTTGGACATAGTGATATGAGCAGGACAATATTCTCAAAATTCTGAAATATTTAATTCCTCCTACAACTCACCTACAGGTATTTAGGTACTAAGCCAAAAAATTGTTTAGTTCTTTTTTTCACCCCAATTTTTTCTTGAATTATTTCATTTTCAAATTCTCATAATTACAACAATGATTTCACAAAAAAATGTTCAAAATACCAAATCCGTAACAAAACTCCATGTAACTGACCTTCATCATGTCAAACTGAAAATGTCAGAAATTCAAAAGATATAAATCTATTTTGTTATGGGTTACGTTCATATTGCCCTGATATCTTTATCGCAGTAGCCGCCTGCTTGTCAGTTGATTACAGCCAACAAATATGAGTGAGTGATGTGGTTGTTGTTGTGTGTGGTGTTGGTGTTATTACATGATTATTACATAGATTTCTATTTTAAATCAAGATAAAATATGAGTTTTGGGAATTTTTTTTTATTTATTATGTAAGGCCCTTAATAAATCTAAAGAATGTTTTGTGAACGTTTAGGTGTGGGGGAATTTAATTGTTTGAATATTTCTTTGGCGTTTTCGTGGTACATTTTAAACGAAATCTGTGAAAACAATAGTTAGGCTAATGAGCATTGAACAAATTATGATATTTCTCACTTTATAAAATCCAATTAATATTTGGGGGAACCTTGAAATACCATGAGGTAATCGTGGCGGAAGAAGAAAATCAAAATCGAAAAAACCAACCAAAACAGAAAAATGAAATCGAATGTCTTGTGGTCTGAGATCACTGGTAAAATTTGAAATAGAATATGTTATCCATTGCCATTTAGCTCTAAATATGACATATAGATGGAGATAATAACACAAAACTGAAAAATGTCCAACACCAAAAATAAAATTTCGGAATTTGTTTCTCACGCTTTTTTATTATTATTTTTTATATCCTAAAGGGTTTCTTGTAGTCTGAGACCAAGAGTGAAATTTGATGGAGAACATTTTTTCCATTGACACCTATCTTCTAAAATGACATATAGAGGGAGTTAGTGACAATTTAAAAAAGTACGAAAACAAAAAAATATGTAATGAAATTATTCCTTCATATTTATACCAATATTTTACGGGCCATCAGTATATCTACAGATTTCTTGTGTTCTGGAACATTTAGTGGAATTTAATGGAGAATATTTTTCCATTGACATGTACCTTCTGATACGACATACAGAGGGAGATATTGGCTGTTTACCAAAGTAGGAAAAAGATAACAGAATTATGAAATAATTTCATTCCATTAATACCGATATTTTATCGGTCAGTATTATATCTACAGATTTTTTGTGGTCTGAGGTCTATAATGAAATTTGATGGAGAACATTTCTCCCATTGACACCTACCTCCGAAAAAGACATATAGAAAGACATATTGACAGTTTATTAAAGTGCGAAAACAAAAAATTAAAATTAAATTCTCCCAAATGTATACCAATATTTAATCGGCCAGCAGTATATCTACAGATTTCTTGTGTTCTGAGACATTTAGTGGAATTTGATGGAGAACATTTTTTTCTTTGAAGCTTTATCCTAAAAACGACATATAGAGGGAGATATTGGCTTTTTACCAATGTACGAAAACAAAAATAAGGAAATTTAGGTTGAAATATTTTCCTTATTACATCGATTTTTTTTATCGGTCAGCAGTATTTCTACAGATTTCTTGTGGTCTGAGGCCCTTAGTCAAATTTGATGAAGAACATTTTTCTCATTGACTCCTTTCACAAAAAATTATATATAGAGGGGGATATTGGCAGTGTATCAAAGTTCGAAAAAAAATCAAAATTTTAAATAAAGAAATAATCTCATCCTATTGATACCGATGAAATGATACCGATAAAATGTCAGTATTATATTTACAAAGTTCTTGTGGTCTGAGACCCATGATGAAATTTGATAAAGAACATTTTTTCCATTGACACCTACCTTCGAAAACGACATATAGAGGGAGATAGTGACAATTTAAAAAAGTACAAAAACAAAAATTTAGAATTAAATTCCCCCAAATGTATACCAATATTTAATCGGCCAGTAGTATATCTACAGATTTCTTGTGTTCTGGAACATTTAGTGGAATTCGATGGGGATTAATTCTCCCATTGTCACCTACCTTCTAAAACGACATATAGAGGGAGATATTGACAGTTTATTAAAGTGCGAAAACAACCAACAAAATAAGGAAATTCTTTCAACCAATTTACATAGATTTTTCATCGGTCAGTATTATATCTACAGATTTCTTGTGGTCTGAGACCCATAGTGAAATTTGATAAAGAACATTTTTTCCATTGACATCTACCTTCGAAAACGACATATAGAGGGAGTTAGTGACAATTTAAAAAAAGTACGAAAGCAAAAAATTAAAATTAAATCCTCCCAAATGTATAGCAATATTTAATCGGCCAGCAGTATATCTACAGATTTCTTGTGTTCTGGGACATTTAGTGGATCTTGATAGAGAACATTTTTTTCTTTTAAGCCTTTTCCTAAAAATGACATATAGAGGGAGATATTGGCTGTTTACTAAAGTACGAAAACAAAAATAAGGAAATTATTTCAATCAGGAAATTATTTCAACGATTTTTTTATAGATCTGTATTATATCTACAGATTTCTTGTGGTCTGGGACCCATAGTGAAATTTGATGGAGAACATTTTTTCCATTGACATCTACCTTCGAAAACGACATATAGAGGAAGTTAGTGATAATTTTAAAAAAGTACGAAAACAAAACATTAAAATTAAATTCCCCCAAATGTATACCAGTATTTAATCGGCCAGCAGTATTTCTACAGGTTTCTTGTGGATTAAGACCCATAGTGAAATTTGATGGAGAACATTTTTTCCTTTGAAGCCTTATCCTATGACATATAGAGGGAGATATTGGCTGTTTACCAATGTACGAAAACAAAAATTAAGAAATTATTTCAACCTATTTACATCGATTTTTTATCGCTCATCAGTATTTCTACAGATTTTTTGTGGTCTGAGACCCATAGTGAAATTTGATGGGGAATAATTTTCACTTTGAAGACTTCCAAGAAAAATGACACAAAGAGGGAGATATTGACTGTTTATTAAAGTACGAAAACAACCAACAAAATAAGGAACTTCTTTCAACCAATTTACATACGTTTTTTATCGGTCTGTATTATATCTACCGATTTCTTGCGGTCCGACACCCCTAGTCAAATTTGATGGAGAATAATTTTCCCATTGAAGCCTTTCATGAAATTTGACATATAGAGGGAGATATCGACTAATTGCGAAAGTACAAGCATTCTTATAAAACATTTTCTGAAAGAAATGCTGAATATTTAGAAATTTTAAAAGGAGGGGGCAAAAGACCCCTATCGAGAGATGGTAGAGTATTAATATGTTTCACAACAATATTCCCTGTAAGATTCCCAGCAGTTTTGTCGAACATATTATTAATCTTAAAATTAAGGATCAAAAGGATTCGTGGGATTTTTTTTAAGATATAAATATTTCGGAAATTTGCAAATTTTGTTATTTTTTGGGAAATCAGACCTAAAAGGTCCCCTAAAGAGTGATGTAAGAGGGTTAATGTATTCCACAAAAATGTTTCTCGTAGTGTCCTTGATAATTTTGTGGAGTATATCCTAAATCTTAAAATTAAGGGTTACAAGGATTTTTGTTTTTTTTTTTCCAAAATATATTTCACATAAAGAAAGGCTGAATTTTATTCATTTTCAGGAGGAGAGACCAAAAAGACCCTTGTAGAGCAGTGTTAGAAAGTTGATATGTTCCACAAAAGTATTGCCTGTAAGGTTCCCAGCATTTCGTAGAACATACTATTAATCTTAAAATTAAGGATCAAAAGGATTCGTGGCATTTTTCAAAATATAAATGAATTTTATTCATTTTCGGGAAGAGGGACCAAAAAGGACCTATCGAGAGGCGGTAGAGTACTAATATGCTTTACAAAAATATATCCTGCAATGTTTCCTGTAATTTTGTGGAGCATCCCAATAATCTTAAAATTTAGGATAACAAGGATTCGTAGGATTTTTTCAAGATATAAATATTTCGGAAAACTTGCAATTTTTTTTATTTTTTGGGGAAAATGGACCAAAAAGTCGTTGTGCTAGAACGTTAATGTATCCCACGAAAATGTTCCTTGTGATGTCTTGGCATTTTATGGAAGATATCCTAAATCTTAAAATTAGGTGTCACAAGAATTTTCGGATTTTTTAAATTTATATTTCACAAAAAGAAATGCTGAATATTACTAATTTTTGGAAGAAGGGAACAAAAAGACCCTTTTAGAGCAGTGTTAGAAGGTTGATATGTCCTACAAAAATATTGCCTGTATGGTTTCCAGCAAATTTGTAGAACATATTATTAATCTTAAAATTAAGTATCACAAGGATTCGAGGTATTTTTCAGGAGATCAATATTTAAAAAAAACTTGCAAATTTTGTTATTATTGGGAAAAACTTACCAAAATGTCCCCTATAGAGTGATGCTAGAGGGTTAAAGTATTTTACAAAAATGTTCCTTGTAGTGTCCTTGACAATTTTGTGGAACATGTCTTAAATCTTAAAATTGAGGGTCACAAGGATTTTCGGATTTTTTAAATTTATATTTCACATAAAGAAATGCTGAATTTTATTAAATTTCGGGAGGAGGGACCAAAAAGACCTTTGTAGAGCAGTATTAGAAGGTTGATATGTTCTACAAAAATATTCCCTGTGAGGTTCCCAGAAATTTTGTGGAACATATCATTAATCTTAAAATTAAGTATCACCAGGATTCGAGGGATTTTTCAGGAGATAAATATTTCAAAAAACTTGAAACATTTTGATACTTTTGGAGAAAATAGACCAAAATGTCCCCTATAAAGTGATGCTAGAGGGTTAAAGTATTTTACAAAAATGTTACTTGTGATGTCATTAGAAATTTTGTGGAACATGTCCTAAATCTTAAAATTAAGGGTCTCAAGGATTTTCGGATTTTTTAAATTTATATTTCATATAAAGAAATGTTGGATTTTATTAAATTTCGGAGGAGCTACCAAAAAGACCCTTGTAGAGCAGTGTTAGAAGGTTGATATGTTCCACAAAAATATTCCCTATGAGGTTCCTAGCAATTTGGTAGAACATATCCTTAATCTTAAGTAAAAGGATCGCCAGAATTCGTGGCATTTTTCAGGATATAAATATTTCGAAAAACTTGATTTTTTTGGGGAAGCAGACCAAAAAGTCCCCTATAAAGTGGTGCTAGAGGGTTAACTTATTCCACAAAAACTTTACTCACGGCATCCTTGACAATTTTGTGGAGTATGTCCTAAATCTTAAATTTGGGTGTCACAAGAATTTTCGGATTTTTTAAATTTATATTTCACAAAAAGAAATGCTGAATATTACTAATTTTCGGAAGAAGGGTACAAAAAGACCCTTATCGAGAGGCAGTAGAGTATTGATATGTTCTACAAAAATGTTCCCCGTAAGGTTTCCAGAAATTTGGTAGAACATATCATTAATCTTAAATGTAAGTATCAACAGGATTCGAGGCATTATTGATGAAATTAATATTTCGAAAAACTTGAAAATTGTGTCATTTTTTGGGAAATCAGAGAAAAAAGGTCCCCTATAAAGTGATGCTAGAGGGTTAATGTATTCCACAAAAATGTTTCTCGTACTGTCATCGACAATTTTGTGGAGTGCGTCTTAAATCTTAAAATTAAGGGCCACAAGGATTTTTGGTTTTTTCCAGTGCTTACTTCCTGTCAAGAAATGCTGAATATTAATAAATTTTTGGAAGAAGGGACCAAAAATACCCATATCCAGAGGTGATAGAGTGTTAATATGTTTTACAAAAATATTCCCTATATGGTTCCCAGCAATTTCGTAGAACATACTATAAATCTTAAAATTAAGGATAACAAGGATCCGTAGTATTTTTTAAGATATAAATATTTCAAAAAACTTACAAATTTTGTTATTTTTTGGGAAAACATACCAAAATATCCCCTATAGCGTAGTGCTAGAGGGTTAATGTATTCCGCAAAAATGTTCCTGGTGGTGTTATCTGAAATGTTGCCTCCAATGTCCTTTTACTGAATTAAAAGGATAATAAGGATTTTTGGTATTTTTCAATTTCCGATATTTGTCAATTTTAATTAAAAATGTTACTATTTTATGTAGAAGGCCTTTGAGACCATGTATGTATGTGTGTTTCTTTAAAATCTGTTAGTTTTTCATTGGAAGAATTTGAATTCTTGTAAAAAAAAGATATTTCAAAATTTTCAATTTTTTTTCTAAGAACAATACTTGACCATAATGAAGTTATCAATCAAATTCAAGTGTCCAAGAGTCTTTGTTTCGTGTTTTTCCCCATCCAGAACATTACAAGGCCTTTGAGAACCGTTTTTTTTTTTGTATTTTTTATTATTGTTGTTGTAATTATAGAGACCCCATTACCATGGTAGAACACGAGAGAAAGCTTGACTAATGTCATTACATTTTTAAGAATGATTTCATTAAATTTCCATCTTCTTTTGAATATTTTCCCCCCAAACAATGGAAATAATTGCGTTCCTGGGATTTCACTTAGAGGTGGAGTTTTGAAAATTTCCATTTGTTGTATTTTTTTCTCTTGACATTTGATCATCAGCGTCATCATCATCTTTTTTAAGTGAAATGATGGAGCAAATGTTCCGACGTTATACTTTTGTTTTCTGTGGCTTTTTTTATGACAAATTACCCTTTTGATGACAGCTGGCTGACCCATATTTCTCACTTGGAGATTTTCATTTTATTTTTTTTTCTGTATTATTTTTTAAGACCATATCCCCATTGTCTCACAGTCGTCTCATCCATTTGTCAGCCTTTATGTTAATGTGGGCTTTGTGTAAAAAAACGCATTATTATTTTTTTGAATTTTTTTTTAAGGTTTGGAAATTAAGTTTCGTGTTTAACCTTAACACCCTTTTTTTCTCTCTTTGTGGTTTTTGGGAATTTCCACAAGTTTGTTACTGTTGTTGTATTTTTTGATGGATGATATAAATTTCGAAGACAATGGTCCACAACGGGAACCATTGTCTGGGAAATGGAAAAGAAGAGGAGAAACCGTTAGGAAAAATTTCAATTTTTTTGGTGAGGAAAAAAATTATTTTAAATGGTGATGGAAATTGGAGAAGAGAGGGGCAGGGGAGTGGTTGCAAAAAAAAAAAAAAAAACGATAAGAAATAAAATATATTAAAAATATATATTTTTTTAATTCAGGAATAATTTTCCAGGGGCTTGTAAATAAATAATTTAAATTAAAAAAATAAAAAAACAAATATAAAAATCTGGGAAATTGAAAAAAAGAAGAGGAACCGTTAAAAAATTTTCAATATTTTTTGGTGAGGATAAAAAATTATTTTAAATGGAAATGTAAATTGAAGAGGAAGGGGAGAGCTTGAAAAACAAAAAAGATTAGAAAATAGATAAAAATTAAGAAATATATATTTTTTTTTAATTCAGGAATAATTTTCTAGGGCCCTGTAAATAAATATTAAATATTTTTTTAAGATAAAAATATATATAAAAATTAAAAATAAAAAGAAAAGTGAATTTCGGAATTGAGGATTTTTTTTGGGGGGATTGTGAATAAATAATAATTTTTTTCAATTATTTTAAATTAAAAATAATATTTTTTGTTTTTTTTTTATTAAAAATTAATCTGAGATATTCAAATTGACTTATTTTCCCTATAAAAAATATGTCCCTAAGAAAATATTTTTTTTTTAAATTCAGGAATAATTTTCTAGGAGCTTGTGAATAAATAATTTAACTCGAAAATTGATTAATTATTTTATATTAATGAAATATTTTTTTTTTTCAAAAAAAAAAAAAAAAAAATAAATAAAAATTAAAAATAAAAAGAAAAGGGAATTTTGGAATTAAGGACATTTTTTTGTGGGATTGTGAATAAATAATTTAAATTTAATTTTTTTTAATTATTTTAAATTAAAAGAAAATATTTTCCGTTTTTTTATTATTATATTATTTTTTTATTAAAAATTAATCTGAGATATCCAATATAAGGAACAATATTTTTTAAGGAACATATTTTTTGAAGGGAAAATAGGTCAATTCCGATCAAAAAATATGTTCCTTAAAAAATATTTTTTTTTAATTCAGGAATAATTTTCCAGGGGCTTGTAACTAAATAATTTAAATTAAAAATTGTTTAATTATTTTAAATTAAAAAAATAATTTTTATTCAAAGATAAAAAAGTATTAAAAAATTGAAAATAAAAAGAAAAGGGAATTTTGAAACTAAAGACAATTTTTTAGGAGATTGTGAATAAATAATTTAAATAAAAATTATTAATTATTTTTTTTTAATTATTTAATTAATTTTTTTTAAGAAAATAGATAAAAAATATTTTTTTTTAATTCAGAAATAATTTTCTAGGGGCTTGTAACTAAATAATTTAAATTAAAAATTGTTTAATTATTTTAAATTAAATAAATAATTTTTTTTTCAAAGATAAAAAAGTATTAAAAAAATGAAAATAAAAAGAGGAGGGAATTTTGAAACTAAAGACAATTTTTTAGGAGATTGTGAATAAATAATTTAAATAAAAATTTAAAATTGTTTTAAATTATTTTTTTTTTTAAGAAAATAGATAAAATTATTATTTTTTTAATCAGAAATAATTTTCTAGGGGCTTGTAACTAAACAATTTAAATTAAAAATGTATTAAATATTTTAAATTAAAGAAATATTTTTTTTTTTTCAAAAATAAAAAATATATAAAAATTTAAAATAAAAAGAAAAGGGAATTTTGAAACTAAAGACATTTTTTTACGAGATTGTGAATAAATAATTTCAATTAAAAATTTCAAAATTGTTTTAAATTATTTTTTATTAAAAAAAAAAAAACAAGTAAAAAAGGAAATTTTTTACCCTAGCCTCTCCAAATTAGGCGTGGATTTTTTTAAGGAAATTTTATACCCTAGCCTCTCCAAATTAGACGTGGATTTTTTTAAGGAAATTTTTTACCCTAGCCTCTTCAAATTAGGCATGGATTTTTTTAAGGAAATTTTTTACCCTAGCCTCTTCAAATTAGGCGTGGATTTTTTAAGGAAATTTTTTACCCTAGCCTCTCCAAATTAGGTGTGGATTTTTTAAGGAAATTTTTTACCCTAGCCTCTCCAAATTAGGCGTGGATTTTTTAAGGAAATTTTTTACCCTAGCCTCTCCAAATTAGGCGTGGATTTTTTTAAGGAAATTTTTTACCCTAGCCTCTCCAAATTAGGCGTGGATTTTTTTAAGGATATTTTTTACCCTAGCCTCTCCAAATTAGGCGTGGATTTTTTTAAGGAAATTTTTTCACCCTAGCCTCTCCAAATTAGGCGTGGATTTTTTAAGGAAATTTTTTCACCCTAGCCTCTCCAAATTAGGCGTGGATTTTTTAAGGAAATTTTTTCACCCTAGCCTCTCCAAATTAGGCGTGGATTTTTTAAGGAAATTTTTTCACCCTAGCCTCTCCAAATTAGGCGTGGATTTTTTAAGGAAATTTTTTCACCCTAGCCTCTCCAAATTAGGCGTGGATTTTTTAAGGAATTTTTTTCACCCTAGCCTCTCCAAATTAGGCGTGGATTTTTTAAGGAAATTTTTTCACCCTAGCCTCTCCAAATTAGGCGTGGATTTTTTAAGGAATTTTTTTCACCCTAGCCTCTCCGTTGAATAATGTCGCTGAAATCATCAAAATACCGAATATCGGGAGGTACAGTTATATGGAGGCTATACAAAGGCGTGGACCTGCACAGACCATTTCGAACTTCAAATACCAAATTTGAAATAATTCCGATGAAAAACGCCACTAAAATCACCAAAATACCGAATATCGGGAGATAGTGTTATATGGGAGCTACACGAAGGCTTGGACCTGCACAGACAATTTTCTGTCATGGGCTGTAATATCCATTACGAACATCAAATACAAAAATTTGAAACAATTCCGATGAATAATGTCGCTCAAATCATCAAAATACCGAATATTGGGAGGTTCGGTTATATGAGAGCTATACGAAGGCGTGGACCTGCACAGACAATTTTCTGTTATAGTCTGTAGCATCCATTTCGAACTTCAAATACCAAATTTGAAACAATTCCGATGAATAATGTCGCTCAAATCATCAAAATACCGAATATCGGGAGGTACTGTTATATGGGAGCTATACGAAGGCGTGGACCTGCACAGACAATTTTCTGTTATAGTCTGTAGCATCCATTTCGAACTTCAAATACCAAATTTGAAACAATTCCGATGAATAATGTCGCTCAAATCATCAAAATACCGAATATCGGGAGATACCGTTATATGGGGGCTATACGAAGACGTGGACCTAAATGGCCCATTTTCAATACCAAAAATCCTGCAGACATAATACACAGTTGAGTAATATTTTATCCACGTACTTCATTTCGTTCGGAAGCTAGAGTGATTTCCACAGACGGACAGGCGGACGGACATAGCTAAAAACTTATTTTTTTTATTTTTTATATTTTTGTAACAAATGTTTATAAGTCATCTGACATAACTGCACTTGTCTATTTAATTTTTCTATTTTTTGTTTTTTTTTTTAATTTAAAAAAAATTAATTTTGACACCACCACCACACAGGAACACCCTCTCAAGACATGAATTCGAACTCTCGCCCGCCATTATTATGGTTTGACATTTTCCGTTTTGTCTTATTTTCCTTGGCTAATAGATTACGCCTGAAGACAATGAGCAGGGTGCCAGTGAAGGTGGCAGTGGCGGTGGTGTCTCTGTTGGCATAATTCATTGGAACTTGGTAACGGGCCGAAATGGTTGTGGAAAACAAAAAAAGCAAAACTGAAATAGGTTTAAAACAATTACCTATTGAGTGCATAATAATATTGACACCTTGCAACCGCTCGATGCAGCAAAAAAACAGAAACAAAAAACGGAAACATTCGAACACGTGTCAAATCAATGAATACAAAAAGAAAGACAGACAGAAACACAAGTTAGACAATCTCTTTTTTGTGTGTGTTTGAAAACCATTTTTTTATATGGAAATATGAACGTAGGTGGGGTATACTTAGCGAACAGGTAGTTTGTGTGGCTATCTATATGAAAATTATTCTTGAGGAGGAAGTTGGAAAATATGCAACGGTATTCTGGTTTTTTGTGGTAGAGGAAATGAACAGTTTGCTCATAGAGAACTTGCAATTATTCCAAGAAAATAAAATTGAGGGAAAATAATTGCGGGAGGCAGAACAGCCACAAGATGACATTTTAGAGATATACTGCAAAAGGAAAAAATATTCGTCAACAAATTTTACTATGGGTCGCCGACCACAAGAAACCGGTATATATAATATATAGCTTAGAAAAATATTATCCAAATCGGTTATAGAATCAATGAGAACCTTTTATCATTGAATTTGCTTTATTTCCAAAATGGCGCCCTAATGTGCATTTAATATTGATTTTTGGAAGTTGGTGTCAATGGAAAAAATGTTCCCCATCAAATTTCAGTATAAGTTACCAACAACAAGAAATCGGTATATATAATATATAGCTTAGAAAAATAGGATACAAATCGGTTGAAGAACCAATGATTATTTTTTTCTCCTTGAATTTCAGCTATTTTCGAAATGGCGCCCAAATAGGCATTAAATTTTCATTTTTCGGTATTGATGCCAATGGAAAAAATGTTCACCATCGAATTTCAGTATAAGTCACCGAAGACAAGAAATCGGTAGCTATAATACATATCAACAAAATATCGACTACAAAACAGATAAAGAAACTAGAATTTTATCTCCTTGAATTTCAGCTGTTTTCGAAATGGCGCCCAAATATGCATCTAATTTTCATTTTTCAACATCGATGTCAATGGAAAAAATGTTCGGTATCGAATTTCACTATAAGTCACCAACGAGAAGAAATCGGTATATATAATATATATCTTATAAAAATAGGATACAAATCGGTTATAGAACCAATGAGAAGTTTTTCTCATTGAATTTGAGCAGTTTTCGAAATGGCGCCCAAATGTGCATTTAATATTGATTTTTGGAAGTTGGTGTCAATGGAAAAAATGTTCCCCATCAAATTTCAGTATAAGTTACCAACGACAAGAAATCGGTATATATAATATATATCTTATAATAAAAATAGAATACAAATCGGTTATAGAACCAATGAGAATTTTTTCTCATGGAATTTGCGCAGTTTTCGAAATGGCGCCCAAATGTGCATCTAATTTCCATTTTAGGAAGTTGATGTCAATGCAAAAAATGTTCCCCATCGAATTTTACTATAAGTCTCCAAAGACAAGAAATCGGTATATATAATATATAGCTTAGAAAAATAGGATCAAATAGGCTAAAGAATCAATGAGAACCTTTTATCATTGAATTTGCTTTATTTCCAAAATGGCGCCCAAATGTGCATTTAATTTTGATTTTTCAATGTTGGTGTCAATGGAAAAAATATTCGTTACCGAATTCTACTATAGGCCACCGACCACAAGAAATCGGTATATATAATATATAGCTTAGAAAAATAGGATACAAATCGATTATAGAATCAATGAAAACTTTTTCTCATTGAATTTGCACAGTTTTCAAAATGGCGCCCAAATGTCCATCTAATTTTAATTTTTGGAAGTTGGTGTCAATCGAAAAAATGTTCCCCATCGAATTTTATTATAAGTCACCAAAGACAAGAAATCGGTAGCTATAACTTATATCTAAAAAATATCGGCTATAACCGGATATATAAAAAAATAATTGTTTTTCACTGCAATTATATTAGTTTCGAGTGGTCACCCAAATGTCCCTCTAAATGTCGTTTGTGAGATAACCTGTCAATGGGAAAAATTTTCCTCACTGAATTTCATTATATGTAACCGAACAAAAGATATCGGTATATATAGTATATATCTTACAAAAATATGATTCAAATCGGTTATAGAAACTAGAAGTTTTTCGTAAACATTTGATAAGATATATTCAATTTTCAACGGCATTTTTCATGGGCTTATATAATAGCGGTGGATTTCTTTTGTTCGATGACCCCTAATGAAATTTGGAGTAGTATATTTTTTCCTTTGATGCCTCACATCTAAAGTGAAGTTTTGTGGAAGAAATAGAGACGATTTTAAATAAGCACAAATTCACCATGAACATTTGAATAGGAAATTTTCTAACAATATATTCAATTTTAAATTGATTTTTTATAGGTGCATATAATAGCTGCGGATTTCTTTTGTTCTGTGACCCCTAATGAAATTCGGGGTAGAATATTTTTTCCTTTAATATCTCACTTCTAAAGTGAAGTTTTGTGAAAAAAAATACAGACGATTTGAAATAAGCACAAATTCACCATTAACTTTTGAGTACAAAATTTTCTTACAATAAATTTAATTTTAAACGGCATTTTTCATGGACATATATAAAAGATGCGGATTTCTTTTGTTCAGAGACCCCCAACGAAATTTGTGGTAGAATATTTTTTCCTTTAATATCTCACTTCTAAAGTGAAGTTTTGTGGGAAAAAATACAGAGGATTTGAAATAAGCACAAATTCACCATGAACATTTGAATAGGAAATTTTCTAACAATATATTCAATTTTAAATTGATTTTTTTTTTAGGTATATATAATAGCTGCGGATTTCTTTTGTTCAGTGACCCCTAATGAAATTTAGAGAAGAATATTTTTTCCTTTAATACCTTATCTAAAGTTAAGTTTTGTGGAAGAAATAGCGACGAAAAATTCACCATAAACTTTTGAGTAAAAAATTTTCTTACAATAAATTTAATTTTAAACGGCATTTTTCATGGGCATATATAAAAGATGCGGATTTCTTTTATTCGGTGACCCATAGTGAAATTTAATGCAGAATATTTTTTCCTTTAATAACTTTCTTCTAAAGTGTATTCTAATGGCCCAAAATGCAAAAGATTCGAAAATAACAAAAATGTGTCATGAAAATTGAGTAATCAATTTTGCCAATATATTCCCAACTTTAAACCGATGTTTTTATGGCTGTATATAGTAGATACAGATTTCTTTAGTTCGGTGACCCATAATGAAATTTGATAGGGATGATTTCTTGCATTAACATGATTGTCGTAAAATGGACTTTTATTGCAGATTTTGCAACATTTTGAAAGTATTATAATTTTGCAAGAATAATATAAAATATTTTAATGATATATATTTATCCAACTTTGAACTGATGTTTTTATGGGTGTATATAGTTGGTACAGCTTTCGTTTGTTCAGTTACCCATAATGAAATTTGCTATAGAAGATTTTTTCCATTAACACCATTCATGTAAAATGAGTTTTTATTGAAAATTTTGCCACATTTTGAAAATGCTATAATTTTGTAAGAATAATATAAAATATTTTAATGATATATATTTATCCAACTTTGAACCGATGTTTTTATGGGTTTATATAGTAGGTACAGATTTCTTTTGTTCGGTGACCCATAATGAAATTTGATAGCGAAGACTTCTTCCATTAACACCATTCTCGTAAAATCTGTTTTTATTGACAAATTTGCAACATTTTGAAAATTCTATAATTTTGCAAGAGGAATATGAAAACATTTTTTTTAATATATACCCAACTTTGAACCAATATTTTTTGGGTTTATATAGTAGATACAGATTTTTATTGTTCGGTGACCCCTAATGAAATTTGATATAGAACATGTTTTCCATTAACACCATTTTTCTAAAATAAATTTTTGTTGACGATTTTGCAACTTTTTGAAAATGCTATAATTTTTCTAAAGGAATACACGTATTGTATATTTCAACCGATGTTTTTGGGATATATATTATATATACCGATTTCTTGTAGTTGGGGACCCATAGTGGAATTCGATGAAGAATATTTTTTCTTTGACAATATTCGTCTAAAATTTCATTTTCATAGAAAAAATCTCGGTTTTTTAGACATATGTTCCAGAAATTTATAAATTTGACCAATTTAAAATCCTCCATTATTTTTCGAGAAAAAACCTCAAATATTGATTTTGGTTTTCTTATCAATATTTTTTCTTCCCATTAACCTCTCCCCCTTTTCTTTTTCCAGTTCTGTAATTACCATAAAATTTTCCCTCCACACTTCATGGAATTCTAACAGCAAACTGAGACTAGTTTTAATTAACATACGTTTTGTGAGAGTATGGATATTGTTTAACAATTACAAAAAAAAAAAAAAAAAAAAAAAAACACACACTAATACCAAAACTTCCAGTTTTCATTATGTTATTTATTTAACTAATTAACTGAAAATACAGCTGACTAATATTCAAGTCCAGTTACAGCAAATTAACACTCGAGCTAACCTATCGAATCGATTGTATTTGTATTCAAGCAAGTGAGAGGGAGAAGCGGGGGGTTAAAAAAGTGCGTTACACTCGACTTGTTTGAATTACTTAATTGAACATTGCATTTGAATGTCTCGAGAACGGAAAAGGTGACCTTAATTTCCTATTTAAATACTAGAAGCAACAACAAAAATAAATTCCGTAAAGCCATACTAACAACAACAAATGGCTAAGAAATAGAAGGGAGTAAGAACGGCCGTTGACGTTGTGGCCCCTAGACACATGAAAATTAGAATTGTATGCAATCTCAGAAATGGCCGGTGGTCAGATTTTTTATTTTGTTTGGTCGTTTGGTTACCTGTTTTCATGTTTTATTTTGTTTTGTTTGATGTGTGAAGTGTTTAATTAAATACTTTATTTCCTGTAATCAGCAGCCGCAACAAAAAAAAAAATTGAATTAAAGAAACATGGAAGTAAACGAAACAGTGGCTACTGAAAATATTTTTTTTTGAGTCTTGAATTAGTATATCATTAGTTCTGGTGAGGAAATAAAAACCCCGTAATTATTAAATGCCGTTAGGGCCGGATTTGAATTGCAGTCATAGAACCCATGAAATAAGAAATGACGTGTGACACAGATTCTAAAGATTTCCCTTTCAAATTTTTATAAAAAAAATTTACTTCAAAATTTGGATGATAGTTTTGAATATTTTTATGTACCAATTTCTCCCACAAAATGTAAATATAACGGGAGGGGGTAAATGAAAAAATGTTCTACATCAAATTTTATTCCAGGTCCTCGAACAAAAAAAATTCCAGCTTTTGGAGATGAGTTGTTTGTGGGAAATCATTTTTGGCTTGTTTTAATAAAGTTCAAATATTTAACTTTTCGGTACATTTTAGACATTTGATGTTAATAAAAATAATATTCCTTATAAAATTTCACTATGGGTCCTAGAACAAATGAAATCAGTAGAGATATGCTCAACCCGGAAAAAAATGAGGTCGATATTGGGGTCCAAAAAATGAGGTTAAAGTACCAGTTAATTTCAAGCTTTTGCAATAATGTGTAAATGTATTAAATATCGGTACATTTTAAAGAAATAGTGTCAATGAAAAAAATATTCTCCATCAAATTTCACTATGGGTTGCCAAACAAAAGAAATCTCTAGCTTAAATACCAACAAAGAAAAAAAACTACCAACTCGGGGTTTTCAGTATGAAGAGCGTATGCAATATAAACTTTGACATATTTTAATAATGTGCAAATATTTACCTTTTCGGTATTTTTTAAACAGTTGGTGTTAATGGGAAAAATATTCCTTATAAAATTTCACTATGGGTCCAAGAACAAATGAAATTAGTAGAAACATGTTCCACCCGGGAAACATGAGGTCGAAATTAGGGTTCATGAAAATATGGTTAAAGTATGCGTTAATTTAAAGCTTCTGCAATAATGTGCAAATATTCCGCATTTAAGTACACTTAAGAGAATTGGTGTCAATGAAAAAAATATTCTCCATCCGATTTCATTTTAGGTCTCCATTGGAAAGAAATCTCTAGCTTTAATACCAACGAGGAAAATACAACTACCAATTCGGGGGCTTTCAGGATGAGAGGCGTTTGTAATATAAACTCTGATATATTTCAATAAATATTTACCTTTTAGGCACACTTTAGGTAGTTGATGTTAATGGGAAAAATATTCCTTATAAAATTTCACTATGGGTCCTAGAACAAGTGAAATTAGTAGAAACATATTCCACCCGGGAAACATGAGGTCGAAATTAGGGTTCATGAAAATATGGTTAAAGTGTTCGTTAATTTCAAGCTATTGCAATAATATGCAAATATTCCCCACTTCCGTACATTTTAAAGGATTGGTGTCAATGGAAAAATTGTTCTCCATCAAATTTCACTCCAGGTCTCCGTTGGAAAGAAATCTCTAACATTAACACCAACGAAGAAAATACAACTACCAATTCCGGGTTTTCAGGATGAGAGGCGTTTGTAATAAAAACTTTGACATATTTCAATAATGTGCAAAAATTTACATTTTAGGCACACTATAGGTGCTTGATGTGAATGGAAAAAATATTTTTAACTAAATTGCACTGAGGGCTCTAGAACAAGTGAAATTAGTAGAGACATGTTCACCGCGGGAAACATGAGGTCGAAATTAGTATGTAAAATTAAATTAGTATATTAAAGTATGCGTTAATTTAAAGCTTCTGCAATGATGTGCAAATATTCCGCATTTCTGTACATTTAAGACAATTGGTGTCAATGGAAAAAATATTCTCCATCCAATTTCATTCCAGGTCTCGGTTGGAAAGAAATCTCTAGCTTTAATATCAAGAAGGAAAATGCAACTACCAATTCGGGGTTTTTAGTATGATAGGCTTTTGTAATAAAAACTTTGACATATTTCAATAATGTCCAAATATTTACCTTTTAGGCACACTTTAGGTAC
Organism: Musca domestica; assembly: GCF_030504385.1. NCBI lineage: Eukaryota > Metazoa > Arthropoda > Insecta > Diptera > Muscidae > Musca > Musca domestica. Next base: position 1,503,850 of record NW_026712134.1, on the reverse strand, counting down.
TTGATGTGAATGGAAAAAATATTTTTAACTAAATTTCAATGAGGGCTCTAGAACAAGAGAAATTAGTAAAGACATGTTCACCGATGGAAATTTGAGGTCCAAATTGGGTTCCAAAAAATGAGGTTAAACTAGCAGTTAATTTCAAGTTTTTGCAATAAGGTGCAAATATTCCGCATTTCTGTACATTTTAAAGAAATAGTGTTAATGAAAGAAATATTCTCCATCAAATTTCACTATGGGTTGCCAAACAAAAGAAATCTCTAGCTTAAATACCAACAAAGAAAAAAAAAACTACCAACTCAGGGTTTTCAGTATGAAGAGCGTATGCAATATAAACTTTGACATATTTTAATATTTTGCAAATATTTACCTTTTCGGTATTTTTTAGATAGTTGGTGTTAATGAAAAAAATGTTCTATACAAAATTTCACTATGGGTCCCTGAACAAAAGAAACCGGTAACTTTAATAGCAGCCGAGAAAATAGTAGTAGATTTTTCGGCCTCTCTAGAAGAGTTGCCAATGGGATATAATTTATGACTTGTTTCAGTAATGTGCAAATATTTTCTTTTTCAATACATTTCAGGTGATAAATGTCAATGAAAAAAATATTCTACATCCAATTTCATTATTAGTTTCCGAACAAGAGAAATTTGTAGCTTTAATTCCAAGCAAGAAAAATACCACCACCAGTATGGGTCTTTCGAGTTGAGTTGGTATTAACATATAATTTCTGACTTGTTTCAAATATGTTCAAATATTTCCGTTTTAAATATACTTTAGATAGTTGATGTCAATGAAAAAATTATTCTCCATAAGATTTCACTTATGACCGCCAAACAATGGAAATTTGTAGCAACATGTCTTACCTAGGATATACGAGTTCCAAATTTTGACCAAAAATATTTAGTTTTTAGTATGAGATAAATTCATACTTTTACGAAAACCTGCAAATATCTCCCACTTAAGTACACTTCAGATTGTTGATGCCAATGAAAAAAATATTCTTTATAAAATTTCACTAGGGGTCTCCGAACAAAAGAAATCGGTAGCTTTAATAACAACAGAGAAAGCAACGGTATAAATATTTCCTTTCAAAATGCGTTTTTTCTTTGGCATGAATTTCTGAGTCGCTTTAAGTTTATATCAAAACGTCATATTTTTCTTCATTTTAGGGGGTTGATGTAAGGGGACAAAATATTCTGCATCAAATTTCAATATGAGTCTCTGAACATAAGAAATCGGAAGCTCTAATACCAACCGAAAAAGCCAATGTTTGGTTTTAAAAAGACGTTTTTTTGGCAGGCAGGTATTTCTGAGTCCCTTTAAGTTTATATCAAAACGACATATTTCCCTTCACTTTTGCTAGATGATGTCAAGGAACAAAATATTCTGCATCGAATTTCACTATGGGTCCCCAAACAAAAGAAAGCGGTAGCTCTAATATCAACTCATAAAATAACGGTACCAATGTTTGGTTTTAAAAAGACGTTTTTTTGGCAGGCATGTATTTCTGAGTCCCTTAAATTTATATCAAAATGTCATACTTTCCGTCATTTTAGCTGAATGATGTCAAAGGACGAAGTATTCTACATCAAATTTCACCATGGGTCCCCGAACATAAGAAATCGGTAGCTTTATTACCAACCGAAAAGCGACGGTACCAATGTTTAGTTTTAAAAAGACGTTTTTTTGCTGGCATGAATTTTTAAATCCCTTTAATTTTATATCAAAATATCATGTTTTCCCTCGTTTTAGCCGGATGATGTCAAGGGACAAAATATTCTGCATCGAATTTCACTATGGGTCCCCGAACAACTGAAATTTGCAGCTATACTGCAAACCTAAAATATAGGGGTTTCAATGTGGGCGTATTGAGAAAATTTGTTTTAATTTTTTTCTGGATCAGTTTAATAGCTATAAGTCCATTAATTTTTTTCTAGGGATTTTTTTTCAAGCAATGAACCCGAAAAATCCTATCTTCAAGTCTCTCTCCGTATCTCAAAAAATACTCTCAGTAAAATCCCCTTTCCTCTTTGTTGTTTGAAGTTCTGTTGCATTTCTGTCTATTAAGTTTTGCAAGGGCTACCTTTGCATCATTTCACTCCAATCAAAGGGGAATCTTCTTTTGTGTGTTAACAATAAAATATTTCTATATTTTTTATTTTTTGGATTTCATTGTTTCAAAACAATTTGGAAATTTAACAAACAAAAAAAAAAAAAGAGAAAAATTTGATAAAAGAAATGCATAGAAATTTTGGCATTTTCAAAAATGACCTTTAACACCAAAGTGTTAATGACAATAAAATTTTGGGAAATATTGAAAAAAATATGAAAATTTAAATACAAATAAGAAATAAAAGGGGAAACACTAAAATATTTTAGCTGTTACGATATTGAGTATGTGTGGGGTTCCACTCACTTCACCTGTTTCACCCCACGCCTGACTAACACCTCAGATGGTGGTCTATTGTTTAACTTTACATTAACGCCATTTAAATTTTATTTTTTTTTTATATTTTTGTCTTAACAATTCTTGATTGAAAATAAAACTGGCCTATCTGTGCTTAACAACCAACCTCAACCCGCATAAAACGCCCCCTGAAGAACGATATTCAATTTCTTCTCTTTATTACAAATATTTAAGATCGTAAAAAAGTGGAAGATATGCCCATGTATTTCAGATAACAATTCAATGTCAATAAAGAAAAAATAAACTTTATGTTTGTTATTTTGTATAAACAAAACAATAACAAACATCGAGATAAGTTCTCAATACTGCACTTCTTTTATGACCCATTATTTTATGGTTGTTGGCAAAATATGAGAGTTCTCTTAAGAATAAAATTATATTATGGACTTAGGTCAGTGTTGGCCATAAATGCTAACAAGATAAGGTGGAGCTTTAATGACATCGACAGCCATAAAAAAATTATGATATAGATAATTAAATTGGTATAAGAAAATATTTATGAGGAGATTATGTGCAGGTCTTTTTTTAATTAATGATGAGAAATTGAATAGAAATATATTGGTTTGATAGTAATATTTTTATGATTAATATTAAAATTAGAGATTTCTTGTGTTCGGAGACCTCTAGTAGAATTTGATGGAGAACATAATTTTCATTTACACCAAGAACCTAAAATAAAGATTTGTGGGAGTTATGGGCCCTGGATTGAAATACTCAAAAATTAATGAAAATAAGTTAATTTTTTGTATTTGAAATTCTAAGCGAATTTTCTTGATAGAGAATATTGCTATCAATTTCGTTTGTTCAGAGACCTCTAGTGAAATTTGGTGTAGAATATTCCTTCCATTGACACCAAGTCCGTAAAATAAAGGTTTATGGGAAACATGGGCCCTGGATTAAAATACTCCAATAATTTAAGAAAATAAATAATTTTTTTTTGTATTTGCGATTCTATGCGAATTTTCTTAATAGGGAATATTGCTACCTATTTAATTTGTTCAGCGACCTCTAGCGGAATTTGGTGTAGAATATTTTTTCCATTGACACCAAGTTCCTAAAATAAAGATTTGTGGGTCATATGGACCCTGGATTGAAATACTCAAAAATTAAAGAAAATAAATATTTTTTTTGTGTTTGCAATTCTATGCGTATTTTCTTGATAGGGAATGTTGCTATCCATTTCATTTGTTCAGCGACCTCTAGTGGAATTTGGTGTAGAATAATCCTTCAATTGACACCAAGTTCCTAAAATAAAGATTTATGGGAAATATATGCCCTGAATTTAAAGACTCAAAAACTGTCAATCACACAATTGTTAATAAAAGTTAATAAATAAGTATTATATTTTATGCATTTACTGTTGGTGAATTTTTACTGGTACGTATTATACGTAACGATTTGTTGTTGTTGGGGACTCATAGTAGAATTTAATGGAGAATATTTTTTCCATTGACATCATCTTTCTCAAATCAAAGAATTTGCTAGAAAAAGGCTCCAATTGAAATGCATATCAAAAGTAACCAAAAAAATCTTTGCTTAATATTACTCATATTGGTGAACATATTTAGCCTATATATACTGCAGCAATCGTTTTCTTGAGTTCGGAGACCTGTAATACAATTTGATGGAGAACATTTTTTCCATTCACATCATCTGTCTGAAATCGGCGGATTTGGGAGAAAATAGCATCAATTTAAAAGTATTTCAAAAGTAACCCAAAAAATCAAGAGCTATTTCCTTGCATATAGTTTACCCACATTGCTAAAGATTTTTTGCCCATATATATTGCAGCTACCGATTTTGGTTGTTTGTTGACCCATAGTGAAATTTGATGGGGAATATTTTTCCCTTTGGGATCATACCTCTAAAGGAAATATTTCGAGAGAAGATGAACCCAAATTTAAAATACCCAAAAAATCACCTACAACTAATTTTCGGAATGAATACATATTGCAACCAGTATTATACCATTCAATATTACAGATACCGATTTCTTGTGTTCGGTGACCTATAGTGAAACTCGATGGAGAACATTTTTCCCATTGACATCATCCCTCTAAAAATTACGGATTACTGAAAAATCAGCCCTCAATTAAGAATTATTCGAAATTCACTCTAAAATTCAATGAATATTTTCTCATTTATTTACCTATGTTTCTATAGATATTTCCCCTATAAATACCGTAGCTACCGATTTTAAGTGTTTGGTGACCTATAGTGAAATTTGATGCAGAATATTATTTTCCTTGGAACCATAACTCTAAAAGGAAATATTTCGGGGAGAAGCACCCCAAATTGAAAATCATACGATTTTTTCCAAAATCAGTTACAATTTATTTTTGGTATATATCTCTTTTTTTGTTGTCAGTATTATACCATTTCATATTACAGATACCGATTTCTTCTGTTTGGTGACCTATAGTGAAACTCGATGGAGAACATTTTTTCCATTGACATCATTCCTCTAAAAATTACGAATTACTGAAAAATCAGCCCTAAATTAAGAATTATTCGAAATTCACTCTAAAATTCAATGAATATTTTCTCATTTATTTACCTATGTTTCTATAGGTAATTCCCCTATAAATATCATAGCTACCGATTTTAAGTGTTTGGTGACCTATAGTGAAATTTGATGCAGAATATTTTTTCCTTTGGAACCATGTATCTAAAAGATACTATGTTGAGGAGAAATACCCCAAATTGAAAATCATACTAATTTCTTCCAAAAATCAAATACAATTTATTTTCGGTATATATCTCTTTTGTTGTCAGTATTATACCATTCAATATTACAGATACCGGTTTCTTGTGTTTGGTGACCTATAATAAAATCCGACGGATAACATTTTTTCCATTGACATTATTCCTCTAAAAATTACGGATTGCTGAAAAATCAGCTCTAAATTAAGAATTATTCGAAATTTACTCTAAAATTCAATGAATATTTTCTCATTTATTTACTTATGTTTCTATCAAAATTTCGGCTATAAATATAACAACTAGCGATTTTGTGTATTTGATGACCTATAGTGAAATTTGATGCAAAATATTTTCTCCTTCGGAACCATAACTCTAAAGGAAATATTTTGGGGGAAAATGAGTCAAAATTAAAAACCATCTGAATTTCTTCTACCATAACAGCTAAATTTTATATTAATAAATATCCATTTTGCTGCCAGTTTTACACCATTAAATATTACAGATACCGATTTCCGATCCTCAGTGACTTATATTAAAATCTGATAAGGAGTATTTTCTCCATTGATACCATGTTCCAAAAATGTACGCTTGTGGGAAAATTTGGCCTAAATTGAAATTTGTTTCAAATTATACGAAATAAAAATCTCTATTGGTATTTTGAATTTATACCGATTTTGCAACCGATATTTTATAGATACATATTGCAGCTACCGATTTCTCTTGTTCGGGAGCCTATAGTAGAATATTGTGTAGAATATTTCTTCCCTTTACAACAACCTTGTAAAATCAAGTGTTATGGTAGAAACTGCCATTAAAATACAATTTATTTTTTAAAAAAAATTTTAAAATACAATTTGTTTCTTTATTTTTCTTTTATTTAAAAAAATGCAAAAAATACAAAACTAATATTTTGCTAATTTTTTAATTTATAAAAAATGAATATAAAATAAAAAAATATCACATTTATAATTTTTTATGTTTTTATTTTATTAAAAATTCATATGCAAATTAATTGTCATCAGTCGAAGTTATAAAACAAAATAACAGCGGGAATTTTGTTTAAATTTCACTACAACAATAACATAAAGCATACAATAAATGATAGTTGCGACTTCTGAGGGTGTCTGAGGGTAAGACAAATGTGTGTTTTTGTGTTGTAAATTCAATTGATTTGGTTCAAATGTTTTTGAATTTGGCCGGCAGGTGAGGTATTGGAAATAAAAACAAACAAAAAATATTTTTTTATTTAAAACTTAACAATGTTTCAAATATTTATTTGTTTTTTCCTTTTCACTTTTTCATTATTGTTATTATTTAATAATTTTTGTTATTTTTTATATTTATTTATTTTTCTTTTTTGTATTGTTTTGGTTTTATTGTTGAATAGCCCAGACCATATTTGTAACTATTTCTATTATTGTTTTTTTTATTTTTAACTTATTGTTTTTTTCTTTTTCTAATTTTTGTTTGCTTTTTATTTATGTTGTTTTTTTATTTTTGTTTGAGTTTCTTTTTGTGAAGAAAAAAATATTTTTTTTTACTTTTGTGAAAAAAATATAAATAATAAGAAATTATGTAATGAATATTTTTTTTAATAGATTTGAATATAATATGTAACACGTGTCTTTTTGATAAGTATTGGCAGATCCAAAAAATCCACTAAAAAATTTAAGTTTAGGTAAGAAAACGAGATTTGTGGTGAAAACAATTTTTTGGGCCATTTTTGATTGGGCGCCATTTTTTCCCATAAATTTTAATTTGGAGGGATTGTGTCAAAGGAAAAAAATTTCTATATCAGATTTTATAATATTTCACTGAACACAGGAAATTTGTAGGTATCATATTTATCAAGGAAATCTGGGTACAAATTTTAGCAAATAAAACGAGAGTTGTGGTGGAAAACAATTTTTTGGGCCAATTTTGGTTGAGTGCCAATTTTCCCCACAAATTTTCATTTTAGAGGGGTGGTGTCAATGGAAAAAACATTCCTTATCAAATTTTATTCTGAGTTCCTGAATACAAGAAATTTGTAGGTATTATATTTATCAAGGAAGTCTGGGTACAAATGTTAGCAATTAAAACGAGAGTTGTGGTGGAAAACAATTTTGTGGGCCATTTTCGATTGGGCGCCAATTTTTCCCACAAAATTTCGTTCTTTATCAAGTTTTATAATATATCACTTAACACTAGAAATTTGTAGGTATTATATATATCAAGTAAATCTAAGTACACATTTAAGGAAATTAAACGAGAGTTGTGGTGGATAACAATTTTTGGGCCATTTTAGATTGGGCGCCATTTTTTCCACAAATTTTCATTTTAGAGGGGTGGTGTCAACGGGAAAAATATTCTTTATCAAATTTTATAATATATCACTGAACACAGGAAATTTTTAGGTATAATATTTATCAAGGAAATCTGGGTACAAATTTTAGGAAATAAAACGCTAAGTTTGGTAAAAAAAAAATTGGGCCATTTTTGATTGGGCGCCATTTTTTGCCACAAATTTTCATTTTGGAGGGGTGGTGTCAATAGGAAAAATATTCTTTATCAAATTTTATAATATATCACTGAACACAAAAGATTTGTAGGCATCATATATATCAAGGAAATCTGGCTACAAATTTTAGAAAATATAACGCGAGCTGTTGAAAACAATTTTTGGCCATTTTGGATTGGGCGCCAATTTCTCCCACAAATTTTCATTTTAGAGGGGTGGTGTTAATGGAAAAAATATTCTTTATCAAATTTTATAATATATCACTGAACACAGGAAATTTGTAGGCATCATATATATTAAGAAAATCTGCGTACAATTCTCAGCAAGTAAAACCAGAGCTGTGGTGGAAAACAATTTTTGGGGCATTTTCGATTGGGCGCCAATTTTACCCACAAATTTTCGTTTTAGAGGGGTGGTGTCAATGGAAAAAATATTCTTTATCAAATTTTATAATATTTCACTGAACACAGGAAATTTGTAGGTATTATATATATCAAGGAAGTCTGGGTACAAATGTTAGCAAATAAAATGCTAGTTTTGGTAAAAAAAATGGGCCATTTTCGATTGGTCACCAGTTTTCCCACAAATTTTCGTTTTAGAGGTGTGGTGTCAATGGAAAAAATATTCCTTATCAAATTTTATTCTGAGTTCCTGAATACAAGAAATTTGTAGGTATTATATTTATCAAGGAAATCTGGCAACAAACCATGAGCATTAATTTCATTTAAATTTTTTATGAAAATTTGGGTCATTTTTGGTTTTGGGTCAAATTTTCCCCCAAAACGTCCCTTTAGCTAGTTAAGGTCAATGAAAAAAATGTTCCTCATCAAATTCTACTATGGGTCACCAAATACAAGAAATGTGTATATATAATATATAACAAGAAAATATCATCTGAAGTGAGGGCATATTAAATAATAATTTTGATATTATTTTTTAATATTTTTAATTTTGTATCAAGTTCTTCCATAATTTTCAATTCCAGAAGGTTGATGTTAATGACAAAAATATTCTTGATTAAATTTCACTTAATATTACCCAAGACAAGAAATCTGTAGACATAAAACATATCACTGAAATTCGGGTACCAATATTTTTTTTTGTAATTTTTTATGATAATTTTGGTCATTTTTGGTTTTAGGTCAAATTCACCCACAAAATTTCATTTTAGAGAGTTGGCATCAATGGAAATAATATTCCTTGTGATATTTTTCTATATGTCCCCAAGTATAAGAAATCTGTAGGACCTATATATATTAAGTTAATCTGGGTTCGAAATATGGGTTTTGTGTTTTTACTTACTTGTTATGGGTATTTTTGGTCATTTCTAACTTTGGCCCAAATTCGACCAGAAAACGTAACTATAGGATCTTGATGTCAATGGAAAAAATATTCTTCATAAAATTTCGTTATAGGTCTCCGAACCTAAGAAATCTGTAGGCATAATGTATATCAAGAAAATCTGGGTACAGATTTGGAGTATTATTTTCCAATTTATGATTTTATGATGATTTTATGATTATTTTTTGGTCAGTTTTAATTAAAGACCAAATTCGCCCACAAAACGTCACTTTAGAAAGTTGGTGTAAATGAAGAAAATATTCGTCATAAAATTGTACTAAGGTCTCCCAAATAAACGGAATCTGTAGATATAATTGATGGCCATAAAATATATGTTGGCTTGTGGGTACATCAACTAGCATTTTGGGGTCAATTAAGCACTATTTTTAATTTTGGTCCAATTTTTCCCAAAATTTGTCACTTTAGAGGGCTGATGTCAATGAAAAATATGTTCCTTACAAAATTTTACCATGGGTCATCTCAGGAAAGAAAAATATTTAAATAACGTATAGCAATGAAATCTGGGTATACATTTTAAGGAAACAATTATTTTATTTTTTATTTATTTTTTTTTTTTTCAATTTTGGGTCTTTTTGATTTTGGCCAATTTTTCACCAAAAGATTTTATTTTAGGAAATTAGTATCAATAGAAAACATATTCTACTTAAAATTTCACTATGGGTCTTCAAACAAAAGAAATCCGTAAATATAATATCCGTAATGTAAATATCCCCGAAATCTGGCCACTAATATTGAGTATTTTGTATTTTTTGTGATTATTTTGGTCAATTTTCGATTTTTGGCCAAATTTTCCCCAAAAGACTTGCGATTTTGAAGAAGTACAAAAGGAAAAATATTTTTCATCATATTTCGCAATAGGTATCCTAACATAAAAATTCTGTAGAAATCACAAAAAATTGAACTTGAATCGTTGGGATATTAACTACAGTTTTTGGGTTTATTTGTAGTTTTGGGTCAATTACTCCCGTAAATTTCTATTCTGGAGAGTTGATGTTAATGGGAAATATTTTCTTTATTAAATTTCACTTAAAGTCGCCGAACAACAGGAATCTGTAAATATGAAATATATCCATGAAATCTGGCTAACAATATTGAAAAATCATTTTTTTTTAGAATTTTTATGATATTTTTACTCATTTTTGGTTTGGGTCCAATTTTAGCGACAGGACTTCGCCTTAGAGTATTAGTGTCAATGGAGAAAATATTCCTCATCAAATTTCACTATGGGTCTCCAAACAAATGAAATTTGTAGCTGTAATATCTTCCCATAGAATATTGGTCGTAATATGGATTATTTATTATTTTATGTTAATTTTTTTTATAATTTGGCTATTTTTAATTTTGGTCTAAAATCTCCTACAAAACAACATTTTAGGAAGTCATGGCCAATGGAGAAAATATTCTGCACCAAATTTCATTAGGGGTCTTGATACAAAAGAATTCTGTAGGTATAATAGATATCAAGAAAATCTAGTTACAAAGTTTATGTTTAAATTTCTAATTAATTTTTATGATTATTTTGGTCATTTTTAATTCTGGGCCAGTTTTTTCTCCAAGACTTCATCTTAGGAAGTTGGTGTCAATGGAGAAAATATTCTGCATTAAATTTCACTATGAGTTTCCAAAGAAATGAAATTTGTAGATGTAATATATTTCCATAATATGTTGGTCGTAATATGGATTACGTATTATTTCTATTTAATTTTTATAATTTTTATCTATTTTTGAGTTTCGCCTACAAAACAACATTTTTGGAAGTCAGTGCCAATGGAGAAAATATTCTGCATCAAATTTCATTAGGGGTCTTGATAGAAAATAATTCTGTAGGTGTAATATATATCAAGAAAATCTGGTAACAAAATTTATATTTAATTTTGTAATTAATTTTTATGATTATTTTGGTCATTTTTAATTTTGGGCCAATTTTTCCCCCAAGACTTAATTTTAGGAGGTTGATGTCAATGGAAAAAATATTCTGCATAAAATTCTACTATGAGTCTGCAAACAAATAAAATCTCTATATATAATAAATATCCTAAATAGTTTGGTCTAAAGTTTTTTTTTTCGTATTTTTTCTAATTATGTTGGCCATTTTTGATTTTGGGCCAGTTTCCGCCCAAAGACATTATCTTAGGATATTAGTGTCAATGAAAAAAATATTCTACATAAAATTCTACTACTGGGTCTCCAAACAAAAGAAATCTATAGATATTATATATACAAAGAAAACCTGGGTATACAATTTTAGCTTAATTTTTTCATTTATTTATATGATTATTTTGGCCATTTTTGATTTTGAGTCAATTTTTCCTCCAAGACTTAATTTTAGGAGGTTGATGTCAATGGAGAAAATATTCTTTATAAAATTTCACTATGGGTCTCCAAAGAAAAGAAATTTGTAAATATAATTTTTATCAATAAAATATTAGCCCCAATCTTTGGATATATTTTAAATATTTTTTATTTTTTTAGCACTTTTTTAAATTCGGCTCAAATTCTCCCACAATTTATGGTTTTAGAAGAAAGTCATCAATGGAGAAAATACTCCTCATCAAATTTCACTATAGGTCTCCAAACAAAAGAAATCGATATAAATGAGTTTTTATGAATATTTTTTATATTTTTCCTGGGTGGCACTATGAGATAAAAAAAGGCCCAAAAATGTCCAACGAACGTGTTGCGAACAATAGAATACAAAAAGAGAACACAATAGTCTCTCTCCCTGCTCTCAATACAACCAAAATTAGATGACATCATAAATTACCGAAAAAATAAAGAGGGTTTGTATCCTCTGGCCTGGAGTTGAGGAAAAACCATTAAGAGAAGTTTTCTTGTTTTTTCACAACATGGGTGGTCTCTCGGGGATTTTTTTCTTCCACTTTGGTTGCATTCGAATTATTGAGAGCAAAGGATTGGTTTAACCCATCCAAAGATTAGAAACTGACTAAATTGAATGCTAGACACCCACACATAGAAGTGGAAGAGAAGAAGGTCAAGTGTCAATGGCATTGATGCCCAAGAAAATATGAGAAGGCATTGAAAACGATGTTCAAAAAATATGAAGTGGTATTGGTGTGAAGATATTTTTAGTGGCCTCAAGAGCATTAGTGTGTAACTGCTTGTTGCTCATGAAAATAGTTGACATTGAGCCTGGCTGCCTTAGAAAGGTCACAGAAAATCTCCTTATTAATTTTCATGAATTAAACTCAATACAAATTTATTTCAAATCCTGTTTCCAAATAACTTGTTTTTGTAGGGAATTCCCATACAGAACAAAAACCTGTTGAAATATTGGAAAATTCTCAAAGGACAGGTATATGTGATGATCCTTCTTTTAAAGCTGTGAGGACAGGTATATTTTGGTTGGTCTTTTTTTCGAAGGACAGGTAAAAATCTCAATATGGTATTTCAAAACATAACCTTTAAATCTGTCCTGTGTGCCAAATTTTTTTCTTTGGCAATTTTCCAATGCCTTGCTCCCGTGGTGTGGCACTGTAAATTTAATTAATTTCTTGTGACACCTGATCCTTTCTTAGGGAATTAAACCCCGACCTTGACTTTAAAATTAGTTGTGCAAATTTTGAAAATCGTTTGGGAATTCAAGGGAATCGCAATTCAAGTGGCCTTCCCTTGAAGTAATAACAGGGTATGGTATCTTAACACCAGAATTTTAACAAAAAAGGAGGCGTTAACCCAAATGGCAAAAAGTTAATTGCGGCTGAGGTCATGTCGAGGAAAGAGGTTTGCAAAATTTAAAGGATAAAAAAGGCAAAATACAGAATTGAAAAATTACATCAATGAATACGACTTGAGTTTGAAATGGGAAATGAAATTTCTAATAAAATTGCTGTGATTAGAATTACGGCCCACTCCCCTCAGATAGCCCATCCTGACCTCTAAAATGAAATTTGATGAAGAATATTTTTTCCATTGACACTTATGCTCTAAAATAGAAAATTATGGGAGAAAATGACCTCAAATGGAAATAGTCCGAAATTAGACATAAACCCTAATTTATTATTGATATATTCGCAATTCGCTCAAATATTTTGATGTTAAATATTGAAAATACAGATTTCCATTATTTGGAGACCCATAGTAGAATTTGATGCAGAATATTTTTTTCATTGACAGATACTCTCTAAATTCGAGTCTTGTAAGAGAAATTGGGTCAATTCAAAGGCGACCAAAATTGCAGCAAAAAACTCTGTTTTTCGAATTGGTGTTGCGATTTTATAGGTATATATAGCTAGGATCGATTTCTTGTTTTCAGAAACTTATAGTGAAATTTGATGACGAATATTTTTTCCATTGAAACTTATGCCCTAAAATGGAAAATTATGGGAGAAAATGACCTCAAATGGGTATAGTCCGAAATTAGTCATAAACCCTAATTTATTATTGATATATTCGCAATTCGCTCAAATATTTTAATGTTAAATATTAAACATACAGAATTCTGTTATTTGGAGACCCATAGTAGAATTTGATGCAGAATATTTTTTCCATTCACATCTAATCTCTAAATTCAATGCTTGTAAGAGAAATCGGGCCAACTTAAAGAGGACCAAATTTTTTTGGCAAAAACTCCCTTTTCCAAATTGGTGTTCCGATTTTATAGGTATATATAGCTAGGATCGATTTCTTGTTTTCAGATACCCATAGTGAAATTTGATGACGAATATTTTTTCCATTGACACTAACTTTCTAAAATGAAAAATTGGGGGAGAAAATGACCTCAAATAAAAATAGTCAGAAATTAAACCTAAACCCTAATTTATTGTTGATATATCCGTATTTGCCTCAAATATTTTATTGTTAAATATTGAAAATACAGATTTCCATTATTTGGAGACCCATAGTAGAATTTGATGTAGAATATTTTTTTCATTGACAACTACTCTCTAACTTCAATGCTTGTAAGAGAAAACGGGACAACCAAATTTGCAGCAAAAAACTCTATTTTTTAAATTGGTGTTCCGATTTTCTAGGTATATATAGCTAGGATCGATTTTTTGTTTTCAAAGACTTATAGTGAAATTTGATGACGAATATTTTTTCCATTGACACTTATGCTCTAAAATGGAAAATTATGGGAGAAAATGACCTCAAATGAATATAGTTCGAAATTAGATCTGAGCCCTAGTTTATTATTGATATATTCGCATTTCCCTCAAATATTTTATTGTTAAATATTGAATATACAGATTTCCATTATTTGGAGACCCATAGTAGAATTTGATGAAGAATATTTTTTTCATTGACAGCTACTCTGTAAATTCAATGCTTGTAAAAGAAATCGGGTCAACTTGAAGAGGACCAAATTTTCTTGGTAAAAATTTTATTTTCCAAATTGTTGTGCCGATTTTACTGCTATGGCCGACTTCTTGTGTTCAGATACCCTTAGTGAAATTTGATGAGGAATATTTTTTTTCGTTGATACCAATAGCCTAAAATTGTAAATTGTAGGAGAAAATGGCCCAAAACTAAAAATAGTGCGAAATTGGACGGAAAACAAATTTCTTGTTGATATACTCCTTTTTCCCTCAAATATTTTATTGATAAATATTTAAAATACAGATTTCCTTTGTTTGGAGACCCATAGTAAAATTTGATGTAGAATATTTTTTCCATTGACACAAATCCTCCAATTTGAGGTTCAGTGGGAGAAATTGCCCCTACACTTACAATTGTGCGAAATTAACGCAAAACTAAAGCATTGCATTTTTATGCCATTATTACCACCCCTATTTTAATACCAAAATTCATAGTTACAGATTTCTTTTGTGTGAAGACTAACGGTAAAATTTAGTAAACAATATTTTTTTCATTGATATCAACTCTCTAATTTGAGGCTCTGCGGGAGAAATTGGCCCTATACTAAAAATGGTGCCAAATTAACCCAAAATCGACATTTTTAATTTTTATTTCAATATTATAGCTAACATTTTGTTGTTAAATATTAGAACTACCGATTTCTTTTGTTCGGAGACTTCTATTGAAATTTTATGTAGGACATATGTTCCATTTACAGTAACCTATTAAAATGAAGTTTTATAGGATAAATTGGCCCTATACTTAAAATAGTGCGAAAATGGACCAAATGCCAGAATTCTTGTTAAAATACCCAATTTCTGCGTAAAATTTCGTAGTTAAATACAGTTGTATCAGTTTTCTTTTCTGAGGAGACTTTTAGTGAAATTCGATGTAGAAAATACCATCCATTGATAGTTTCCTCCTAAAATGAAAATTAGTTAAAGAAATTAACTTGGATTAAAAATAGTGTAAAATTCGACCAAAAACTAATTTTATTGTTAAAATATCAATTATTCCGCCCAAAATTTTATTGTTAAATGATGAAGCTACATTTTTATTTTCTGTGGAGACCTACGGTAAAATTTGACGTTGAATATTTTTTCCTTTAGATGTGGTTGGCTAAAATTAAAATTTGTGGGAGAAATTGACCAAAATAAAGAAATAGTTCAAATTTGTGCCAAAACTCAAAAGTTCTTTTAAAATGCCAATGTTTTCTCTAAGATTTCATTATTAAATTTTGCAGCTACAGTTTTCTTTACAGAGAAAACCTATAGTGAAATATGGTGTATAATATCTTTTCCTTTAGAGATAATTGGCTAAAATTAAAAATAGTGGGGGAAATTGGCTCTAAATTGAAAGTAGTGCCAAATTGGGTCAAAAACCAAAATTCTATTAAAAATACCCATATTTCTCCCAAGATTTTATTGTTAAATGTTGTAGCTACAATTTTCGGTTTTGAGGAGACTTATCATGAAATTTGGCGTAGATTATCTTTTCCCTTAGCACGAGTTCACTAAAATGAGAAATTGTGGGAGAAATCGACCATAAACTAAAAATAGTGGGAAAAATGGACACAAAAACCAATTGTTTTGTTAAAATACCCATATTTTCCCCCCAAGTTTTATTGTTAAAGGTTGTAGCTAGAGTTTTCTTTCCTGAAGAGACCTATAGTAAAATTTGATGTAGAATACTTTTCACCTTGACACTAACTTGCAAAAATAAAGTTTTGTGAAAGAAATATATCCCATACTGAAAATAGTGCGAAATTTGACCAAACCTCAAATTTACTGCTAAAACCCTCTATTTCCCTACAATATTTTTCTGTAACTATTGTAGCTACAGATTTCTTTTCCATGAGGACTTATGGTGAAATTTGGTGTACAATAATATTGCCTTTGGTACATATGGGTTAAAATTAAAATTTGTGGGAAAAATTACTTTAATTTTAAAACAGTGTGAATTTGATGCCCAAAATTGGTACTCCGATTTCCCGGATATATATTATAGCTACCGATTTTTTATTCTCGGTGACTTATAGTGAAATTTGGTACAGAATATTTCTCTCATTGCCATCAATGCCCTAAAGTTAAGTTTTGTGGGAGAATTTATCGCCGATTCGCAAAGAACACAAATATTACCAGGGAAGATTATTGGGAAATATTTCCCAATATTGCTAACTCGATTTTTTCTATATATGTAATAGTAACCGATTTCTTTTGTTTGGTGACCTCTTATGAAATTTGATGCAGAATAATTTTTCCTTTAACATCCTCTCCCTATTGTCTACTATTGTGGGAGAAATTGGCCAAATAAGAAATTGACCAAAAAATCGTTAAAAAATGAACACCCAAAATTGGTACTCCGATTTCCCATATATATATATATTATAGCTACCGATTTTTTGTCTTCGGTGGCTTATAGTGAAATTTTATGCAGAATATTTTCCTAATTGGCATTAATGCCCTAAAGTTAAGTTTTGTGGTAGAATTTATCACCAATTCGCAAAAAACACAAATATTGCAAGGGAAGGTCATTGCGAAATATTTCCCAATATTGGAGCCCCCATTTTCTCTATATATGTTATAGTAACTGATTTCTTTTGTTTGATGACCCCTTATGAAATTTGATGTAGAATAATTCTTACTTTAACATCATCTCGTTATTGTATACTATTGTGGGTGAAATTGGCCAAATTTGAAAATGACCAAAAAATCGTTAAGAAAATAATACCCAAAATGTTTACTCCGATTTCCAGGATATATATTATAGCTACCGATTTCTTGTCTTCGGTGGCATATAGTGAATTGTAGTACAGAATATTTTTTCCATTGACATCATCCCTCTAAAGTGCATTATTGTGTCCGAATTTTGCAATATATGGAAACGACCAAAAAAATATAAGAAAAATGTATACAAAAATGTATACCAATATTGGTGCTCTGATTCTTCTTTACTTATTATAGCTACCGATTTCTTTTCTTCAGAGACTTATGATAAAATTTTATGTAGAATATTTTTTCCTTTAACACCCCCTCTCTAAGTTGCAGAATTCTGGTAGAAATCGCCTCATATTGGCAACCCTATCCACTTAATTGGTACAGCATTTTTTCTTTGTTGACATATTTCATTATTTATTTTTCTGGGTATTTTTCCCTTCATGAGAAATATCATAAATTTATTGGTTTCAGTTGCTTTATAAAGTTAAAATATTGAAAAAACTGCTTTGTTGCATCTACTGTCCGTCTGACCACCCATCGACCAGACCCCATCCATATATGGCCCAACTTCGTTTTACATGAATACCCATTTTTGGAATATAGTTGCAATGGACAATAAATAGCTGCAATGAATAATCAGTCAGATGAAAAAAAAACAAAAAAAAAAAAAATATGGGAAATAAACAACAATTTCAAAAAAGTTTCCAGAACAAAGGAGTCACTCCCAGAAAAAAAAAACTAGAGAACGCAAAATACCATGTTTTCTAGACAATGTATGGTGGCCATTTCAAGTAATTCAATATGACTTCAGAAAAATATTCCGATTCTTGTTGTTGTTCTGTGTTCTCTATTTTTTTTTTGCAAAAGAAAACACGGAAACCCAATAACCGTAATAGCTACCCGCACAGTTATAATGGATTTTTGATTTTTTCATTTCATAAAAAATATTTTTTTTTTCGTTCCAATTTTGAACAGAACAAATCAAATGTTCTGAATGACTGTTAAGTGTGTGCGAGGTGTAGATATTATCATTAGTGATGGTTTGAATTACAACAACAAAGATAAAAATGAAATAAATTCGGAAAATAATATGAACGTGATGTTGCCATGATTTGCTTCTTCCAAAGGCCCTAACTTTCTTGACGGTATCAGTTATGGCTGATTAAATTGTAATTAGTAAGAAATTTCTTTCTTTCTTCTTCCGAATGAATAACTGACAGACCATCATCATCAGTTTGGGATGGTTCGGGTATGGGTGTAAGATAATTGGATTAAAATAACTGAGATTCTTTTAAGCTACATGTATGTATGTGTGAATGAAAAAAATCATCATCATCATTAGCATCATTGTGAATAACAGCCGAATTCAGCCACACGACTTCACTCTAGAAGGTTGATGTCAAAGAAAAAAATATTCTATATCAAATTCCATTAGTAGTCATGGAACACAACAAATCGGTAAATCTAACCGATATCACGGAAATTGGGATATTAATTTTAAGAAAAAAAAAAATATTTTTTAATTCTGTTAATTTTGGGCATTTTCGAAAAAGTGCCCAATTTTCCCCACAAATTTTCATTTTTGGGTATAAATGTAAATGAGAAAAATATTCTGCATGAAATTTCATTATAAGTCGCCGAACACAAGAAATCGGTATATATAATATTTATCAATAAAATATCAGATATAATAAGGGTATTTTTACAATACCATTTTTGGGCCAAAATCGCGATACTTTTAGTTTTGGGTCAATTTTTGCCACAAATTGGCATTTTAGAGAAATAGCATTAAAGGAAAAAATATTCGACATCAAATTCTACTATAGGTCACAGAACACAGGAAATCCGTAAATCTAACAAATCTTACGAAAATTAGGGTATCAATTTGGAAAAAAACAATTATTTTAATTTTGTTAATTGTTTTGGGTATTTTTGAAAATGTGTCCAATTTTGCCACAAGTTTTCATTTTTGGGCATAATTGTAAATGAGAAAAATATTCTGCATCAAATTTCATTATAAGTCACCGAACACAAGAAATCGGTAGACATAATATCTATCAATAAAATACCAGCTATAATATGGGTATATTTACAATACCGCTTTTTGGGCCAATATCGTAATACTTTCAATTTTGGGTCAATTTTTGCCACAAATTAGCATTTTAGAGCAATAGTATTAAAGGGAAAAATATTCTACATTAAATTCTACTATGAGTCACAGAACACAAGAAATCCGTAAATCTAACAAATCCTACGAAAATTAGGGTATCAATTTGGAGAAAAGCAAAATTATTTTAATTTTGTTGATTATTTTGGGTATTTTCGAAAATGTGCCAAATTTTCCTACAAGTTTTCATTTTTGGGCATAGTTACCAACTAGAGAAATATTCTGCATCAAATTTCATTATAAGTCACCGAACACTAGAAATCGGTAGATATAATATTTATCTATAAAATACCAACTATAATATGGGTATATTTACAATACCTCTTTTTGGGCCAATATGGCAATATTTTAGCTTTGGGTCAATTTTGGCCACAAATCGTCATTCTAGAGCAAGGGTATTAAAGAGAAAAATATTCTACATCAGATTATACTATGAGTTGCTGAATATTAGAAATCGGTAGATTTAATACATACCCCAAAAAAATGGGTTACCAATTTGGAGAAAAAATTTTATCGTTGATGATTATTTTGGGCTTTTTCGAAAATGTGCCTAATTCGACCAGAAATTTTCACTTTAGGGTGATATTGTTAATGAAAGACACATTTTTCATTAAATTTTACTGTATGTTCTGAACAGGTGTTAAACATTACGAGTAATTCTGTGTTTTAATTTATGTGGTTCAGTTTTTCCAACTTTTTTTGTTTATTTTGGTCAATTATGAAATTTGGTCAAAATGTACCGTAAAACTACATTATAGAGAAGAGATGCCAATGAAGAATATGTTATTCATCCGATTTCACTATGGGTCACCTTTGTACTAAAATCTCTAGCTGCAATATATATTAGGATAATATTGGTTCCAAAATTGGTATTATCTAATTAGGGGATTCAATGGAATTTTTTTGGGCTTTTTTCAATGTGGCCCAATTTGTCCCACAAATTTTCATTTTTGGGCTTCGGTGTCAATGGAAAAAATATTCTCCATCAAATTACACTATGGGTCACCCTTGTACAAAAATCTCTAGCTGCAAAATATATCAGGAAATTCTTGGTTCCACATTTGGGTGCAGTTTTTCCAACCTTTTTTTTGTTTATTTTGGTCAACTTTGAATTGTGGCCAAAATGGGCTATAAAACTTCATTTTAGAGGGGAGATGCCAATAGAAAATATGTTCTCCATCCAATTTTACTATGCGCCACCTTTGTACTATAACCTCCAGCTCCAATATATATCCAGAAAATTTTGGTTCCAAAATTGGTATTATCTAATTAGGAGATTCTATGGAAATTTTGGTCTATTTTCAATTTGGTCTAATATTTCCCGCAAATTTTCTTTTTAGGGCCTTGGTGTCAATGGAAAAAATATTCTCCATCAAATTACACTATGGGTCACCTTTGTAGCAAAATCTCTCGCTGCAAAATATAATAAAAAAAATTGGTTCTATATTTGGGCTTTTCACATTGGAAATTGGTCTTTTTTGAATTTGGGCTAAATTTTCGCACAAATTTTTATTTTAGGGTCTTGGTGTCAATGAAAAAATGTTCTCCATCAAAATTCACCATGGACCTCCTTTCAAAAAAAATTGTTAGGTCTTATATATATTGAGTAAATTTGTGTATAAAATAGTGTGGGCTAGTTTTTCCAACTTTTGTTATTTATTTTGGTCATTTTCCAAATTGGTCCGAAATTGTCCATAAAACATACTTTTACAGGAGAGATGCCAATGGAGAATATGTTCTCCATTCAATTTCACTATGAGTCACCTTTGTACAAAAATCTCTAGCGGCAAAATATATCAAGAAAATCTTGGTTCTAAATTTGGGTCTAGTTTTTCCAACTCTTTATTTTTTTTTTTGTTTATTTTGGTCAACTTTGAATTGTGGCCAAATTGGGCTATAAAACTTCATTTTAGAGGGGAGATGCCAATAGAGAATATGTTCTCCATTCAATTTCACTATGGGTTATCTTTGTAATAAAATCTCTAGCTGCAATATGTATCCAGAAAATCTTGGTTCCAAAATTGGTATTATCTAATTAGGGGATTCAATGGAATTTTTTTGGGCTTTTTTCAATGTGGCCCATTTTGTCCCACAAATTTTCATTTTTGGGCTTCGGTGTCAATGGAAAAATTATTCTACATCAAATTACACTATGGGTCACCTTTGTAGCAAAATCTCTAGCTGCAAAATATATTAAGAAATTCTTGGTTCCAAATTTGGGTGCAGTTTTTCCAACTTTTTGTTTTGTTTATTTTGGTCAATTATGAAATTTAGCCAAAATGTGCCATAAAACCTCATTTTAGATGAGAGATTCCAATAGAGAATATGATCTCCATCTAATTTCACTACGGGTCACCTTTGTACAAAAATCTCCAGCTGCAGTATATATCAAGAAAATACTGGTTCCAAAATTGGTATTATCAAATTAGGAGATTCTATGGAAATTTTGGTCTATTTTCAATTTGGTCTAATATTTCCCACAAATTTTCATTTTAGGGCCTTGGTGTCAGTGGAAAAAATATTCTCCATCAAATTACACTATGGGTCACCTTTGTACTAAATCATCTAGCTGCAAAATATATCAGGAAATTCTTGGTTCCAAATTTGGGTGCAGTTTTTCCAACTTTTTGTTTTTTTTTTTATTTTGGTCAACTTTGAATTGTGGCCAAAATGGGCTATAAAACTTCATTTTAGAGGGGAGATGCCAATAGAGAATATGTTCTCCATCCAATTTCACTATGGGTTATCTTTGTAATAAAATCTCTAGCTCCAATATATATCCAGAAAATTTTGGTTCCAAAATTGGTATTATCTAATTAGGGGATTCAAGGGAATTTTTTGGGCTTTTTTCAATTTGGTCTAATATTTACAACAAATTTTAATTTTATGGCCTTGGTGTCAATGGAAAAAATATTCTCCATCCGATTTCACTATGAGTTATCTTTGTAGCAAAATCTCTAGCTGCAAAATATATCCAGAAAATTCTTGGTTCCTCATTTGGGTCTAGTTTTTCCAACTTTTTGTTTTGTTTATATTGGTCAATTATGAAATTTAGCCAAAATGTGCCATAAAATTTCATTTTAGATGAGAGATGCCAATGGAGAATATATTCTCCACCCAATTTCACTAAGGGTCACCTTTGTACAAAAATCTCCAGCTGCAATATATATCAAGAAAATCTTGGTTCCAAAATTGGTATTATCTAATTAGGGGATTCAATGGAATTTTTTTGGGCTTTTTTCAATTTGGCCCGATTTTTCCTACAAATTTTCATTTTAGGGCCTTGGTGTCAATGGAGAAAATGTTCTCCATCGAATTCCACTATGGGTCTCTTCACAATGGAAATCGATACCCATAAAAAATATTATTGAAATTTCGTTATAATTTTGGGCGTAGAAAAATTTTTTTCATTATTTTCTTTATGGTCGCGGTAATCACTTTCCTTTTCTCTTTTTCTTCTGACTCCATCTGAAATTATTGAGGTAATATACAATTTCTTCCTTGACATCACCTGAAGATTTACCAAATTTTAATACCTTAATTTATTACAACCGCTCTGGGTGAAAAGAACACGATGATAATGCCCTCAACCATTGAAAGTCTTTCAAAAAATGAAATCAAAAGTAGTCGGTGACCTTATGAGGGCGTCAGTAATTTTTCTGTTTTTTTTAATTTTTTATCTTTGTCTGGAACTCTAGAGAGGGGGTGAGAGAAAAGAAAACCAGAAAAATAATTCGACAACAACAACAAAACCAATAATAAAGATGATTACAATAATCATGACCAAGTGTTGATGAATATGATGATGGGTAGGCTGGCCTTACAATTTGTAATGGGTCAACCACCAACTCGAGGCCTGTTAAATATTTTCAGATGGCTGCTGGAGATAAAGAAAAAATCGAAAAAATATATTAAAATTTTCTTACTGCCCTCCCCCATAATTCTACATCTTAATGTGAAACGTCATAACGTCATGAGTGGCAGCATCAGCAGCTGGTGGTGCTGGTGCTGGTGGTTCCCAATGGTGACTTATCTTGGTCGTTAGACAAATTTGTTTAACAATTGATAATCAAAAAACAAAAAAAGAACAACGAGAGAAAAAAATTCCAAACCTGAAGATGTGGTCAAAGAAGAATATGAAAATATTGAAAAAATTACCTGTAAACTTCTACACTTGCTACGCTCCCCACTTATTCCAGATAACTTTCACTTTTGTTGTTTTTTTGTCTTCTTTTCTAGCTCTATTGGTTTTTTGGCTTTTGATTTCAGTTTGGGCCAGAAATTTAAATTCCCTGGCGGGGCAAGAAATGGTGATGGTAATGAGAAACGTTTAAAACTTCTTTTTCTTAATTCCATGGGAATTTGAAAATTCTTTCAATTTCACTTTCATTTGAATTCTAGATTTTTAAATTTTTGTAATTTGGAAACCTGCCTGTCTCATGGGTTACAATTACATTTCGAAAAAATATTTGAAAAATATTTTTCTTTAAATGATTTATTGCCCACCATTTAGAGAAGAAGAAAAAATAACAAACCTTCAAAACTGAATTTATAAAAAATAAATAAAAAAAATTCAAAATTGCTAAAATAAACCCCAACCCTTTTAATTTTGAAAAGTCATTGTATTTTTCCTTTTGTTGTTGTTTTTTTTTTATTATTAAATTTTTTATTTACCACAAAAACGCTTAACCGCAATGTAAACTGATTGCCAAGGCATTAGCATCATCATCATCATCGTCGACAAAACATGTTTTCATTGGATGATATTTAATATCTGCAAAATAAAGTTGCGAACATCTGTTACCAATATTTATGACAAAAAAATATCGTTGACCTTTCTCGTTAGGGGAGGAAGGGGAGATAAGGAAAGAGGAATGTTGGGTGAAGTTCACAGCACGACTCTGTAGAGAATTTTTTTTTAAGGAAATTTCGATTCGGGAGGTTTCCCCCAAATTTTAACCCATATTTTGATGGGAAATATTGTAATTACCACTTTACTGTTAGGGGCGACCCCTAGTGGAATTTGGTGGAGATTATTTTTTTCATTAACATTGTTGGCCTAAAATTAAGTATTACCTAGGAATCCGGTTGCCAATTCGAAAACGACCAAAATAAATAAACGTGAATCCCATATATATTTATGGCCTACTTACCCTCTTCCCCAATTTCGAATATTGAGGAAATTTAATTTTTGATGCAAGGAATATCAGCTCGTTGAGCTAAAATATAACTTTGAAAATCTGTCTCTGAAAATACCAGAGTTATGGGTAAAAATATCGAGGTACCCGAAGTAACAAATTCTTTATTTTTTTTTTTGGGAAATATTTTGTTGCGACCATAGTTTTTGAAGTTGTAAATCAATTTTATTCAAATTACAGATTTAGAACGAAAAACATCTGTTCTCTAAATTCTGAAAATATCTATGATGTAGCCTTCGTAACATTGGAGATATGACCAAAATATACCGTGACACTTTGCATATTAGATTTTAAATTTTTTTCGGTAATCACCTTCAAAGAACCATAACATTAAAAATTATAGTTTAATTTTGAAAAACCTATATGTTTCTAAAAAGAGGAAGACCTACAGTTGCAATGAGTAAAAATACTATTGAGGATAACTACACAAATAACAGAGATATGGGCAAACTTACAAGATATTTAAGATTTTTCAATTTCATCACTTCTTCAGTTACTTTATGGTTGGACCCATAACTTTTTAAGTTATGGATCAATTTTGCCAAAATAAACAATTATTAAGAGGACAATATGTCGTCCTTCATTGGTGTAAATAATGTAGATATATCTCTAATAATACAGAAGATATGAGGAAAAAATACTGTTACACTTTTTTGTTACATTCAAATTTTTTTTCAGTACAAACATTCTTGAGATCATAACTTTAAAAGTAACCGCGGGATTTTAAAAGAACTGCATATTTCTGCGAGTAGGAGAACCTACAGGTGATAATGAGTGCAAATACAAAGGAGATATTCATGAAAATAACAGAGATATGGGCAAATTCAAAAGATATTTAGAATTTTCCAATTTCATAAATTTTTAAGGTACTGTATTGTTGGAAGCATAATTTTGGAAGTTATAGGTAAATTTTATCAAATTAAGCAATTATTAGAAGTTCAGTATGCCATCCTTGGTTGGCGTAAATAATGTAGATATATCTCTTATAGTACAGAAGATATGAGGATTAAATCCTAATACGCTGTTTAGTTACATTCTGGGTTATTTTCGGTAATAACTTTCTAGAGTCCATAACTTTAAAAACTAATATGCAATTTGAAAACAACTACATGTTTTTGGAAGGAGGATTACCTACAGTTGACAAGAAGTATAGATACTAAGAAGATATCTATGAAAATAACAGAGATATGGGCAAAATTAAAAGATATTTAAAATTTTCCAATTTCATGATTTTTTCCGGGTGTGATATTGTTGGTCCCATAACTTCTGAAGTTATGGGCCAAATGTCATGAATAAATTAGACTTGGAAAGGGCAATATCATATCTTTACTTGGTGGAAATAACAGAGATATATCTCTTGTAGTCCTCGAGATATGAGCAAAAATATTGCAGCCCTTTGGCAGTTTCATTTTCGATTTTTTTTGGGTTATCATTTTCTTGGGGCCATAACTTTGAAAGTTATTGAGGTATCTCTAATAATGTACTAGATTTGGAAAGGGGGAGATCTCTTCTTTAAATGAATTACTAACACCAAGAAGCTATCTGTAGAAATACCAAAGATATGGGCAAAATAATGAGAACACCAGGAAATACCATAATTTAATTATTTGTTGCGTGCGACAGTATTGGACCCATAACTTTTTTATTACTTGGATGATTTTACAAAACCGGAACAATTTGGAAAGAGGAATGTGAAGTCTTCAAAATAAATTCGAGAAGTGTTTAACTCTCTCAGGAAATATCAGAGATATGGACCAAAATAAGTGGGCGCCAGAAATTTCTTGATAGTGACTTTTTGGCCGTAATGATACTTCGAAGACCATAAAATTTAAAGTTGTTGTTCGATTTTGCCAAATGAAAGCATCTTGGAAAGAGGAGGGTGAAACCTTTAAATGTTCTCAAAACTAAAAAATTACCTTGCACGATACTGGAGTTATGGGAATATTTTAAAGATGACTTTTTGTTTTTAGAATTTACAATTTTTTCAGTGATCCTCTTCGAGGGGAAATACATTGCGGGATATTAGTTGGTTTTTATTTTAATTGAATTTTTTTGAAAGATGAGTATGATAGTTCTAAACTGAATACAAAATTTGGGTAGCTAACTAAGTAAATTTGAAAGATATCGGTAAAATGATGTGAAAAGTAAAGTTTTTAGATTTCAAATATTTTTTAAGTTATGTAATTGTTTGATCCATAACTTTTTTTAATTTTTAAGGAATTTTTAAGCAACCTCGATTTTGAAAGAGGATTATATTTTCCTAAAATTTCTATCAAAAAAAATTATATAGCTTTGGTAACATATGAGATATGGGGAATTTTTTTTCAAACATAATTCTTTCAAATTTGACATTTTATTGCCAGCCCTGTTTCGAGGTCTTAACTTCTAAGGCAGTTTTGACTCTGGGCTTAAAAGTAGTTTTTATTTTGATTTTCTTGACAAAAATAAAAAATAGGAAGAAGAAGACCTCCAATGCATCGTGAGGTTAAAAAAATGTGGTTTTGCAAGAAAATGTATTTTTTTCGAGTTTTTTTTTTTTTGGTTTCTCTGTTTTGGGTTTTAATTTATTTCGGTTTGCCTGAATTCTTCTACAAATTGTATATTTTTATTTCATTGATATCGATTGCATGCAGTTTTCAGTTTCCAAAAAAAAAAAAAACGAAATTTTTTTTCAACTTTTGCGTTTATTTTTAGGCTCAGGAATTTGCAACGCTTGGTATTTTTTTTTGTTATTATTTCTTGCCAAGATTCATGAGCCATGTTTTGTGGAATTGAAATCGAATGGAATTTTTTTTGTGGCAAATAATTTAAGGAATTTTTTGCCGGTTATTTTCGGTGTACATTTGGAATTTCTTAAGTAGGCCTGCCGAATGTCATGTGTCTGAGAAAAGGAAATATTGGGGCCACTTATATATTTCCGGTATAACAAATTTTCATTTATCTGATGATGACGGGTTGGGGCAATAAAAATAAATTGTAATTAGCCAGAAGTCAATTCGATACGAAATTAAATTGATGGGAAATTGATTTTTATTTTATTGTCTCGGAGACATAAAAATTAAGTCACACGTGTGTTCCAGGTTATTTTCCCCTTTGTTTTGATGAGTTGTTCTTTTTTTGGTTTGGTTCGGAAACATGATATGACTTTTGTTCGTTTTTTTTTTCGTCCCAGATGGAATTGTGTTAATCCTCTTGTCGGGAGACCTAATAACAATCACCATATAAAAATATCGACTCAAACAATTGTTGTTGATTTTTTTTTTTTACTTTTGGCCATTGTCCCAAATGCGATTTTTTCGTCGTTGATTCGTTATTTTTAGTACATATTCCAGTAAGGTTTGTGCGTAAACATTCACAAACATTTACAAAAAGCCTTTGGATCGGATCGGTATTGATTCACAACACCATTTTTGGTCATTGCCCCCCTTCTGGCTCAATAACAAATGTTTCTTTCTAAGCCAGCATTCAATTGCAACCAGGCACCTGGGAGAATTGACAAAAGGCTGAAAGTGGTTCAAAACATGCAGAATTGGAACAGCAAGCAACAGCAAAAAATTGCAAAAGCAGAATATGACTCACCAGTAAACCGATATGGCCAACTCAATAGTATTGTGAGAAAAAAAAAATTATGCAAAACAAATGTGAGTAATCAATTTTGAAAAACATGGACAATTGTTAAAAAAATATACCACAACATGAAATACAAAAAAAAAAAAAAAAAAAAAAAAAATACACAACTCCAGACATACAAATAATTTTCAATTAAATATGCAAATTTGAAAGGGGGGTCCTGAAAATTTTAAATAAGAAATGAAAATATTTCGATAATATATTTCAAAATAATAATATCTTGTTTTCAAGCTGTAAGTTCGGAAAACGAGGCCCATTTGAGCCCCAAAAATCCATTTAATAGGGATAATGTCAATGGAAAAAATGTTCCTCATCAAATTCCGCTATATGTCGCTACACACAAGAAATCTGTAGATATAACCCATATCCAAAAAATATGGGTTACAATTTGGATATAAAAAATGATCAATTTAAAAAATTGCAAATTTGGTCAATTTTTGAAATGACACATATTTCTCCCACAGAACTTCATCATAGGCGATTGGTGTCAATGGAAAAATTATTCTAGATCGAATTTCATTAGGGGTTCCTGAACAAAGAAAATCGATAAGAATAATATATAGCAACGAAATATGGCGGACAATTTAGGTATTTAATGAGTGTAACATTTGCGCTGTTTTTAAGGAGTTATTTCTTAAAAGAGGTTGTTTGACCCCATAAAACTTCATCTATTGTACAAGATGTCAATGAAAGAAATATTCCTCATCGAATTTCATTAGGGGTCTCCGAAATCAGAATCTCAATAGATTTTATCCATTTTCCAAAAATCTGGGTTACAATGTGGGTATAAAAAATAATCAATTTCAAAAAATTGCAAATTTGACCAATTTTTGAAATGACACCGATTTCTCCCACAGGTCTTCATCATAAGTGTTTGGTACCAATGAAAATGTTATTCTTCATCGAAATTCACTAAGGGTCTCGGAACAAAGAAAATTGAAAAGAATAATATTTCGCAACGAAATATGGCTAACAATGTAAGTATTTCAAAGAGGTAACATATGCGCTGTTTTAAGGAGTTATTTCTGAAAAGAGGTCATTTGACCCCCTAAAACTACATCTGGAGGGGAAGATGTTAATGAAAGAAATGTTCCACTATGGGTCACCGAAATGAGAAACTCAATAGATATAACCCATATTCCAAAAATATAGGTTACAATGTGGTTATAAAAAATAATCAATTTCAAAAAATCGCAAATTTCGTTCTTTTTTGAAATGACACTAAGTTCTCCCACAGGACTTCATCATAGGTGTTCGGTGACAATGAAAATGTTATTCTTCATCGAAATTCACTAAGGGTCTCGGAACAAAGAAAATCGATAAGAACAATATATATAGCAACGAAATATGTCGGATAATTTGAGTATTTAAAAAGGGGAACATTAGCGGTGTTTTTAAGAAGTTATTTCTGAAAAGAGGTCGTTTGAACCCCTAAAACTTCATCTGGAGGGGAAGATGTTAATGAAAGAAATGTTCCTCGTTAAATTTCACCATGGGTCGCTCAAGTGAGAAACGTGATAGATTTAATCCATATTCCAAAAATATAGGTTACAATGTGGGCATAAAAAATAATCAATTTAAAAAATTTCAAATATCATCATTTTTTGAAATGATACCAATTTCTCCCACAGGTCTTCATCATAGGTAATTGGTGTCAATGGAAAAATTATTCTAGATCGAATTTCATTATGGGTTGCGGAACATGGAAAATCGGGTAGAATAATATATAGCAAGAAAATATTGGCAGCAACTTGGCTACCCAACGGAGAAACTTCTCTCTTTATTTGCATAAAGTTAATTTGATTCAAGGGGTGTTTGACCACCAAAACTCCACCTTGGAAAAATGGTGTCAATGGAAAAAATATTCTTCATCGCATTCTACTATAGGTCTCCAAACACAAAATAACGGTATATATAACCGATATTAAAAAAATGTGGGTTACAATGTTGGATATAAAAAATATTTAAAAAAAAAAAATTTACAGTTTTTTATTTCATCCTTTTTCAAGTGGTGCCAATTTCTCTATGAAGACTCTATTGTAGAAATTTTGTGTCAATGGAAAAATTATTCTGCATCGAATTTCACTATGGGTTCCAGAACAAAACGTATAGGTCAATTTAATGTATATCAAAAAAATGTGGGTAGTATGGTATTATTTAAAGGAGAAATATATGTGTTTGACTTTAGGGCATTAGTTCGAGAAAGGTAGCATTTGGCCTCCAAAACTCCCTCCAAGAGGGTTGGTGTCAATGGAAAATATATTCTCCATCAAATTCTACTATAGGTCTCCAAACACAAAAATACGGTATAAATAATCCATATTTAAAAAAAGTTAAATTATATTTTGGTTATACAATATTAGCAATTTTTACATGCCTAATTTGTACCTTTTTGAATTGATGCCAATTTCTTCCAGAAAACTTTATTGTAGGACTTTGGTGTCATTGGAAAAATTGTTCTATGTCGAATTTCATTATGGGTCCCAGAACAAAGAAAATCCGTTATTTAAATATATAGTGACGTAATATCAGAAAAAATTTTGGATACTTAAAGAAAAAATTTGTATCTCTGTTTTTAGGGGGTTAGTCCAAGAAGGCGGCCATTTGACCCCCAAAACTCCCTCCAATAGGATTGGTGTCAATGGAAAATATATTCCCCATCAAATTCTACTATAGGTCTCCAAACACAACAAAACGCTATGTATAACCCATATGTAAAAAAATTAAGTTAAAATGTGATAACAAAAAAATAACCAATTTTTTAATTTCTACTTTTCTTGAACTTATGCCAATTTCTTCGAGAAGACTCCGCTGTAGGTGTTTGGTGTCAATGGGAAACTTATTCTACATCGAATTTCACTATGGATTTCGGAACAACAGAAATCGGTAAATTTAATGTATATCGAAAAAATAAGGGTAGACATTTGGTTACCCAAAGAAGAAACTATATTTTTATTTTCGTGGAATTAATTTGAATCAAGATGCATTTGACCCCCAAAACTCCCTCCAATAGGATTGGTGTCAATGGAAAATATATTCTCCATCAAATTCTACTAAAGGTGTCCAAACACAACAAACCCGTATATATAACCCATATGTAAAAAAAATTAAGTTACATTGTAACTACCAAAAATAACCCTTTTTGAATATTTTTAATTCAGACTTTTTTGAACTGGTGCCAATTTCTCCAAGAAGACTTCTTTGTAGAAGTTTGGTGTCAATGGAAATTTTATTCTACATCGAATTTCATTATAGGTCTCGGAACAAAAGAAATCGGTAAATTTAATGTATATCAGAAAAATGTGGGTAGCAATTTTAGTATTTAAAAGATAAATATTTTTGTATGACTTTAGGGCATAAGTTCGAGAAAGGTAGTATTTGACCTCCAAAACTCCATTCAAGAGGATTGGTGTCAATGAGAAAAATATTCTCCATCAAATTCTACTATAGGTCTCCAAACACAAAAATACGGTATAAATAATCCAAATTTAAAAAAAGTTAAATTATATTTTGGTTATACAAGATAATCAATTTTTACATGTCTAATTTCGTATGATTTTGAACTTCTACCAATTTCTCCCAGAAAACTCCACTGTAGGAGTTTGGTGTCAATGGAAAACTTATTCTACATCAAATTTCACTGTAGGTCTCGGAACAAAGAGAATCCGTTATTTGAATATATAGCAACATAATATTTGAAACGATTTCAATACTTAAAGGAAAAAAATGTATCTCTGTTTTTAAGAGGTTAGTTCAAGAAGAAGGCCATTTAACCCCCAAAACTCCCTTCTAGAGGGTTGGTGTTAATGGAGAACATATTCTCCATTAAATTCTACTATAGGTCTCCAAGCACAACAAAACGGTATGTATAACTCATATGTAAAAAAAATTAAGTTACAATGTAATAACAAAAAAATAACCAATTTTTTAATTTTTTTTTAATTTCGACTTTTCTTGAACTTATGCAAATTTCTCCCAGAAAACTCCACTGTAGGAGTTTGGTGTCAATGGAAAACTTATTCTACATCAAATTTCACTATGGGTTTCGGAACAAAGAAATTCCGTTATTTCAATATATAACAACATAATACCAGTAACGGTTTGTGTACTAAAGGCAGAAATAGTTATTGTTGGTTTCAGGGAATTAGTTTGAGAAAGGGTTCATTTGACCCCCAAAACTCCCTCAGGGAGGTTTGGTATCAATGGAAAATATGTTTTCCATTAAATTCTACTATAGGTCTCCAAACACAACAAACCGGTATATAAAACCCATATGTAAAAAAAATTAAGTTACATTTTGGCTACCAAAAATAACCCTTTTTTAATATTTTTAATTCAGACTTTTTTGAACTGGTGCCAATTTCTCCAAGAAGACTTCTTTGCAGAAGTTTGGTGTCAATGGAAAAATTATTCTATATTGAATTTCATTATGGGTCCCGGAACAAAGAAAATCCGTTATTTAAACATATAGTGACGTAATTTAAAAAAAAAATTGGATACTTAAAGGAAAAAATTTGTATCTCTGTTTTTAGGAGGTTAGTCCAAGAAGGAGCCCATTTGACCCCCAAAACTCCCTCCAGGAGCAATGGTGTCAATGAAAAAAATATTCCCCATCAAATTTCGTTATGGGTACTCAACCACAAGATAACTGTAACAATAATAGTTTCCAATCAAAAACCCCATAAACTTTTGCCATATTACACACGTCTCTGTTATTTTTTCTTTCGTGTAATTAGTTCAAGTTCTCTGTTAATAATTCTGAACTGAACTGAATGTCAATGTCAAAACAGCATTTTCTTAATCAACATTCTTTGCATACATATTGTTTTTTTTTTTTGCTGAGATAAGAACGTCGTTAAAACTTGGGAAAAATTGCAAATGTTTTCAGGTTTTGTAAATATTTTTTTTAATTTAAGTCTTACAGCAAACACCATTTGTACCTAGGCAATGAGCCATACAGTGGTAGTTATTCATATTTGTTTTTTGCAGCTAGTTTTTTTTTGTGAGGCCGCTCCGATGTGTTGGCTCATATTTCACATTCTTTGGGGGCAAAAACATTTTATTTTTAATATTTTACATTTTTTTCTTCTGAGCTTATCAGGTTAGTTATAATAACTGCCGTTTTTTAGAATCTCGTGCAAAACTGAAACATTAATTCAGTAATGATAAAGAGGCAGTTGTTACGGCAGGATGGTGAGGGGGGATATGAGTTCTTGTGATAATGAAATTTAAGGTTTCTGATATTTTTAAAAATTTTAACGGAATTCACAATGGAAACACCCATACAATTTTTTTTTATCAATTCTTGTGGCTTTTTTTTTCAAATTAAAAGTCAATCAATTGATAAGACAAAAATTCTAAGTTAATTGTCTTGTAATTGAAAGGAAACCATGTCTCAATTGTTTTTTTTTTCATTTTTGAATTAAAAATTAGTTTTTCAGGAACCAAATAAATCTCAAAAAAAAAAAAAAATTAAAAAAAAATAATTAAATTACCTTACTCAACTAAAAGAAGCCACATCATTTCTCTGACATTTCATAACAATAGTTTTATGGCCAAGAAAATAAAACTTTTACTTTTCATTTAAACAATTTTACAACAACAGCAACAAAAATATACAATAATGGATCTAGGTAACTTTCTTTGGGAAAACAAAGCAAAAAAAAAAAAATAAATAAAAAAAAACGAAAAAATCATCTTCCACGTTTTGGAGGCAGATATATGATTAAGGTACCCCCCTGCCCACCCCTCACCTCTACCCTTCTCTTACTCACATTTTAATGTTCACATTTAAATTTGTATTTAAACTTCCATGATTTTGGATGTTGTTGCTGCTGCTGATAATCACCATTTATTTCACTTTCATTACGTCGGCCGAGTAGTGGCAGCAGCAGCCTTAGTGTCGAGTGGTAAGTTATTATTTTCTCGCAAAGGTCATTTGATTTAATGAATTACCCTACAGAAAATCACTTTATAATGTTGTTGGATTTTTGAGTGGAATCCACAGAGTCATGGTAAAAGTTTAACAGCGGCCAGCCAGCTAAGCTCCAACAACACCAGCCACAAACCTAAGAGATATGGCAGGCTGGCAGCCAAGCCATTGGAGCTGGCATCACGTACCCATGAACATTAACACTTACGGATAATGTTGTGAAAAAAAAACGATATTCATATACCAATATTTGCAAAATATTGCGGTTTTTGTTGTTGTTGTTGCAACAACTTTAAGGCAAAAGGTTGAAGAAGAAATAAAGTTGGGGGAGCTTATTTTTTAAAAGTGAAAAAAAAAAAAAAAAATATTGAAAATTGAGGCATGGCATTTAAGCTTTCGGTGTTGATACTTTGGGATGTAAAGAAACCTATCTTAAGACAATTTCTATAAATTTGGCCATATCTCTGATATTTTGCGAGATATATCAGAAATACTTATATATTACAAAAGAAGAGACGTTGCTCTTTCAAAATAGAACCCCATAGTTATAAGGTTCTCTTAACAATTTAAACGTTATGGCCACTAGAAAAACCATGCCTTGAAAATAATAGATTTTAAAAAATTTTCCGTCTTCGTATAAATTTACTTATATCTCTGTAAGTTGATAAGTTATATTAAAAATTTTTACATATTTTTAGAGGGTAGACGATCCACTTTCAAAATCATAAACGTTTCAATCAGGTGCGTTTGGTATTTTAAAAGTTATAGATACAAGAAGGCCAACGCAAAAAAATTAACAAAATTTTAAATATTTGCGTTCTTATATAATTTGTGCGATATCTCTAGTATTTCAGCAGTAACACTGAAAATTTATATAAATTAGTAAAAGCCAGACATTGCTTCTTCAAAGCCTAATCTGTTTTTATCAAATTTCCCTTGAATTTTAAAAGTTATGGCCACTAGAAAACAAAGAAATAAAATGAAACTATTTTTAAAATTTTAGGTCTTAGTGTATATTTACATATATCTCTGTAAGTTGATAAGTTATATTAAAAATTTTTACATATTTTTAGAGGGTAGACGATCCACTTTCAAAATCCTAAACTCTTCCAATAGTGGACTTGGTATTTTAAAAGTTATAGATACAAGAAGGCCAACGCAAAAAAATTAACAAAATTTTAAACATTTACGTTCTTATATAATTTGTGCGATATCTCTAGTATTTCAGCAGCTACACTTAAAATTTACATAAATTAGAGAAGGTCAGACATTCCTCTTTTAAAGACCAACCTGTTTTTATCAAATTCCTGGAGAATTTTAAAAGTTATGGCCACCAGAATGCCTTTGCGCAAAACCTAACCATATTTAAAAAATTTGTGTCATTGAATAAAAATGACAATAACTCGGGTATTTTATCAGTTATACTGATAGTTATGATATACTTGTGAAGGCCACGCGTTCCTCTTTCAAATCCAAATCTGTTTTTATCATTTCCCTTCTGTAGTTTCGAAGTAATGGCCACTAGAAAACAAAGACATTAAATGAAACTATTTTGAAAAATTTTCGGTCTTCGTGTAAATTTACTTATATCTCTGTAAGTTGATACTTATATCTCTGTAAGTTATATTAAAAATTTTTACATATTTTTAGAGGGTAGACGATCCACTTTCAAAATCCTAAACTCTTCCATTACGTGGCTTTGGTATTTTAAAAGTTATAGATACTAGAAGTCCTACGCAAAAAACTAGAAAATTTTTAAACATTTGCGCACTTCTATAATTTTTGCTATATCTCTGGTATTTCAGCAGTTACACTGAAAATTTATATAAATTAGTGAAGACCAGACATTCGTCTTTTAAAAACCAACCTGTATTTATCAAATCCCTGGAGAATTTTAAAAGTTATGGCCACCAGAATGCCTGTGCGCAAAATCTAACCATATTTAAAAACTTTGTGTTATTGAACGAAAATAGCGATATCTCGGGTATCTGGTCAGTTATATAAAGCATTCTGATATATTTGTAAAGGCCAGGCGTTGCTCTTTCACATCCAAATCTATATTTATCATGCCCCTCTTGTAATGTCGAAGTTATGGCCACTAGAAAACAAAGATATAAAATGTAACTATTTTTAGAAAACCTCGGTCTTCCTATAAATTCCCATATATCTCTGTAACTTGATAAACTACATTAACAATTCTTATTTATTTTTAGAGGGTAGACGATCCACTTTCAAAATCATAAACTTTTCTATTACGTCTCTTTGGTATTTTAAAAGTTATAGACACTAGAAGGCCTACGCAAAAAAAAATTAACAA
The DNA here is from genome assembly GCF_030504385.1 of Musca domestica. Lineage (NCBI taxonomy): Eukaryota > Metazoa > Arthropoda > Insecta > Diptera > Muscidae > Musca > Musca domestica. The sequence continues at coordinate 1,467,537 of NW_026712134.1, read as the reverse complement.
AATTATAAACATTTGCGTTCCTTATATAATTTTTGCTATATCTCTGGCATTTCAGCAGTTATACTGAAAATTTATATCAATTAGTGAAGGCCAGACATTCCTCTTTTAAAGCCAAGTCTCTTTTTATCATATTACCCTTGAATTTTAAAAGTTATGGCCATTAGAATGTGTGTGCTCAAAATGTAACTAAATTGTAAAACTATGCGTCATTGAAAAAAAATGACGATAACTCGGGTATTTGGTCAGTTATATTGACACCTATTTATATTTATAAAGAGCTGAAGTTCCTTTTGCAAATTTATAATTATCTTTCTCAGAACTCTCTCATAACTTAAAAGTTATGGCCACTAGAATGCGTTTGCTCAAAATTTAACTGCATTTGAGAACTTTGTGTCATTGAACAAAAATGGCGATAACTCTAGTATTTGATCAGTTATATTATATATTTTTGTATATTTAGACCGAGCAGGAATCGCTTTTTCGAAATACAATCTGCTATAAGCAAGCCCATTTTATAATTAAAAAGTTATGAAAACTGTAATGTTATTCCGCAAAATTAAAGAAAGTTGGAAAACTTTGCGTCGATGTACAAAATGGCCCATATCTCGGGTATTTGAAGAGTGACATTCACAATGCTTATATATTTTAAAAGGACATATATTTCACTTTCAACATCCTGTATGTCCTAATCAAGTCCCTCTTGTAATTTAAAAGCTATGGCAACTAAAATGTCTATGCGCAAAATTTATGGAAGTTGGAAAACTTTGCGTCGTTGAACAAAATGGCCTATAACTCTGGTATTTTATGAGTGATGTTAAAAATATTTGTATATTTTAAAAGGGTAGGTATTCCACATTCAAAATCCTAATTGTGTTAATCAAGTCCCTTTTGGAGTTTATAAGTTATGGCAACAAGAAGGTCTGTGCGCTAAATTTTGGAAATTTTACAAAATTTGCGTCGTTGTACAAAATGGTCCATATCTCTGGTATTTGAAGAGTGACGTTAACAATGCTTATATATTTTAAAAGGGCAAATAATCCACTTTCAAAATCCTCTTTGTGTTAATCAAGTCCTTCTTGGAGTTTACAAGTTATGGCAACAAGAATTTTGCGCACAAAATTTTAGAAATTTTGAAAAATTACGTCTTTGACCAAAATGGCATATAACTCTAGTATTTAATGAGTTATGTTAAAAATGCTTATATATTTTAAAAGGGCAGATAGTGCTTTTTCAAAATCTTATCTGTCTTAATCAATTCCCTTTTAAAATTAAAAAGTTATGGCAATAGGAAAGCATGTGCGCGAGATTTTCCAATTTCTTAAAAATATTCCGTTGTTCTACAAAATGACCTATAACTCTGATAGTTCATGAGCGATATTGACAATGCTTGTATATTTTAAAAGGGTAGAAAGTGTACTTTCAAAATCCTATCTATCTTAATCAAGTCCATTTCGAAAATTAAAAGTTATGGCAACAGGAAAGCATGTGCGCAAAATTTTCAAATTTTTAAAAACTTTACGTCGTTGTACAAAATGGCCTATAATTCTGGTGTTTAAGGCGTTATATTCACAATGCTTGTGTTTTTTGAAAGGGCAGACATCCCTCTCCTAGAAGAGTGGATAATTTCTTTAGAATTTTTAATTATTTTTAAAGTTATGGCTCCAAGAATCTGATGACTGAAAAATATCAGATTTTCCAATATTTTGAGTATTGTGTTAATGTTTCTATAACTCCGGTATTTGTTGAGCTGCATTTTTAAAATTTTGCCGTATTAAAGAGTAGGTGTTCCGCTTCTATTAAGCAGCTTATTTTGTAAAGATCCACATATTTCTTTGTATGTTATGCCCTCCTGAATATGATTACCGGGGAACTGGGAGTTTGAAGTTGATTGGCTGAACATCTCTTTATGATTTTTTTAAAAAACTAACTTTGATGGAATTTTCTTACCAACATCCTGCTTTCTATGTTTACCCTGTCCCCCCGTCCGAAACAAAAAAACATGTCATTGAATTTTCTCGTGTCTGAATTTTCACCGATTTTTTTCAAAAGAAAACAAAAAATGTTTTCTCATATTTGAAATGCATTTATTCATTATGCCGCCGCTGTTGTTTGTTCGTTGGTTCAATTGTTTATTGTTTTATTATTCTTCTTCTACTCTGAGATTCTTCTAAATCTCTCATCCATGTATCTGGCGGTGGTATCTGGTCTCTTTAATGCAATTGCATTGTATGTTGTGGATGTTTTTTTTTTATAAATATTTATTTAGAAAGTTTATGTCGCACCGCAAATGAAGTTGAAGAAGAAATTGATCATCGGAGGTAGGGGGGCTCAGAAACTAATCAAGAAAATATGGTACTCTCGCTGTAATGTGTCGGTACTTTCTGATTCTTAAAAATGTCATTTACCAAAGAAAGTTGTGAGTAAGTCGAAGAAACAAAAAAGACGGAATGTCATAACAACGTCTTCACAAAGATCTGCCATAAACTAAATGACTGGGAGGAGGAGAAAAAGCAAGAAAGAAACGATTCCCAAACATGTGATTAAAAGTCAACAACATTGTCGGATCTTTGGAACAAATAATTAAAGTCAAAATGCAGCCGCAGCTCATCATTATGAGAGAGTCAATAATGGTGGCAGTTTATGGCCAACTAAACACAATTTTGAGGCAAGACAGGGTAGGGTAGGGTCGGGTAAGGTAGGCAGAACCCAGCTGATAAGTATCGGCCATAAACAAGCCACAAAATCAACAAAGATTGTGGCAATGTGTTGACGTTGTGCGGCTTGTTTTTTCTTTAGCTTAGGTCTTCTTCGAATCATCCTCTTGACGATGATGAGGATGATTCAGAAGAACACTTAAAATTGTGTTATTGTTTTTGTTACCAGAAATTGGAATAATTTCCGAATTTTTCCAACTTACTTTTAATATTTAAATCTTTACGATGTAAACGGCAAAGTTTTATTCCTTGATTCTGGAAGGAGAGAAGAGAGGAGGAATGGAAAATTTAGTCAGACTCAAAAAAAAAAAAAAATAATTCAAATTCCAAAAATATTTTATAAAATCCACGTTTGTAGATGACTCCCAAAAAAAATATTTTTAAAAAATCCACGTTTATAGATATCTCCCAAAAAAATATTTTTATAAAATCCACGTGTATAGATGACTCCCAAAAAATATTTTTATAAAATTCACGTTTATAGGTGACTCCCAAAAAAATATTTTGTAAAATCCACGTTAATAGATGACTCCCAAAAAAATATTTTTATAAAATCCACGTTTATGGATGTCTCCCAAAAAATACTTTTATAAAATCCACGTTTATAGATGTCTTCCAAAAAATATTTTTATAAAATCCACGTTAATAGATGTCTCCCAAAAAAATATTTTTGTAAAATCCACGCTCATAGATGTCTCCCAAAAAAATATTTTTATAAAATCCACGTTTATAGATGTCTCCCAAAAAAATATTTTTAGTCAGACTTAAAAAAAAATAAAAAAAAAAATAATTCAAATTCCAAAAATATTTTAATAAAATCCACGTTTATAGATGTCTCCCAAAAAAATATTTTTATAAAATCCACGTCTATAGATGTCTCCCAAAAAAATATTTTTATAAAATCCACGTTTATAGATGACTCCCAAAAAAAAATATTTTTAAAAAATCCACGTTCATAGATGTCTCCCAATAAAATATTTTTATAAAATCCACGTTTATAGATGACTCCCAAAAAAATATTTTTAAAAAATCCACGTTTATAGATGACTCCCAAAAAAATATTTTTAAAAAATCCACGTTCATAGATGTCTCCCAAAAAAATATTTTAATAAAATCCACGTTTATAGATGACTCCCAAAAAAATATTTTTAAAAAATCCACGTTCATAGATGTCTCCCAAAAAAATATTTTTATAAAATCCACGTTTATAGATGACTCCCAAAAAAAAAATATTTTTAAAAAATCCACGTTCATAGATGTCTCCCAATAAAATATTTTTATAAAATCCACGTTTATAGATGACTCCCAAAAAAAATATTTTTAAAAAATCCACGTTTATAGATATCTCCCAAAAAAATATTTTTATAAAATCCACGTGTATAGATGACTCCCAAAAAATATTTTTATAAAATTCACGTTTATAGGTGACTCCCAAAAAAATATTTTGTAAAATCCACGTTAATAGATGACTCCCAAAAAAATATTTTTATAAAATCCACGTTTATGGATGTCTCCCAAAAAATACTTTTATAAAATCCACGTTTATAGATGTCTCCCAAAAAAATATTTTTATAAAATCCACGTTTATAGATGTCTCCCAAAAAATATTTTTATAAAATCCACGTTCATAGATGTCTCCCAAAAAATATTTTTATAAAATCCACGTTTATAGATGACTCCCAAAAAATTTTTTTTATAAAATCCACGTTTATAGATGACTCCCAAAAACATATTTTTAAAAAATCCACGTCTATAGATGTCTCCCAAAAAATATTTTTATAAAATCCACGTTTATGGATGTCTCCCAAAAAATTTTTTTTATATAATCCACGTTTATGGATGTCTCCCAAAAATATTTTTATAAAATCCACGTTCATAGATGTCTCCCAAAAAATATTTTTATAAAATCCACGTTTATGGATGTCTCCCAAAAAAATATTTTTAAAAAATCCACGTTTATAGATGACTCCCAAAAAAATATTTTTAAAAAATCCACGTCTATAGATGTCTCCCAAAAAATATTTTTATAAAATCCACGTTCATAGATGTCTCCCAAAAAAATATTTTTATAAAATCCACGTTTATTGATGTCTCCCAAAAATATTTTTATAAAATGCATGCATGCATTTTTAAAAACAAAAATTCGGATTTTATTTATTTAAATTATATAAAAAAATCCCAATTTTTAATCTCAAAACTGTCTACAAAAATTAATTAGAGAACTACATAGTTCCGCATAAAAATTCAAATATTTTTTTCAAAATCCGCAATTTCAAGCGTGAGAATTTTTTCCTGCCAAAAATGTTCCTTCATTACCATTAAATTTGTTTTTATCATTGAATACCCCATGTTCTGTCCCATTATGGTGTTATTCAACTTTGCTATCGTCAAATTAGCCCCAAACGGTCAACACTTAAATGGCTTCCGCACACAATTAGCCAGGTAGGTGACATGTAGAGCATATTACCTGATAGCAATTACAAAACGAAATATTACAAAAAAAAAAAAAAAAAACACAAAAGAAAATAAAGAAGAAGAAACGATAAAAACATTACAAAAAATATGCGGGAACCCGCACAATTTTTTTCTTTCATTATCACTTAAAGAAGTGAGAAACGAACAGAACAAGAATTTTGCGGGGCAATACTTACATATCTCGTTAAAAAGGGTTTCCGCTTTCAAAATCATTCGCCTTCTTTCATATCCAACCATTATATTGGGCTGCACGAAGTCAGGAACATGATAGGTAATAAATAACATTTATTTTTTAAATTTAGCGCTTTTGTTTTAATTTGGCGATTTTTGGTATTAAAAACGCTACTTTCGCATTACTGTTCTCGATTTTTGAAGAACCGACCTTCCTTAATTTATGTCAAGCAATTCCTCGAAGATAACCTAATTATCTTCAAAGTTATGGCTCCTGAAATAAAAACGCAAACCCAATTCGAAATATGGAAAAATGAGAGTTCCTGAAAAAAGTTGGCGATATCTTGGGTACTTAAGCAGCCTCCCTATCATATTTTATACCAGATTTGAAGACCAGGTCTTGCCCGTATCAGATAATATCTTTTCTTTAAAATTCATTATTAAATCTCAAAGTTATGGCCTTTGAGAGACGTTTCCCTAAAAAATACTATATATTGGCAATTTTGCGTTATCTGGTTATTTTGATGCTTTTAATCAGCTACTTTGATATTACCCCTTACATTTTAAAATATATCTTAAAGAAGTCCTTCCCCTTTCAGAATCATTCAACATCCTTAAAATCCAACGATTATATCGGGTATTACGAACTTCGGAACATGATTGAAAAGAAACTGGTAATTTTTGAAATTTTTGCGTTTTTGGCTATTTTGGCGGTTTTTCTGGTATTTTGTTAGCTGTTTTGGCATCACTGTTTTCAGTTTTTGAAGAACCGACCTTCCTCTTTAGAAATCATGCATCTCCTACATGATCTCTTATATATGTCAAAAGTTATGACTCCTGAAATATGAACACAAACCAAATTCGAAATATTATACACTAAGAGTTGCTGAAGAGATTTGACGATATCGTGGGAATTTAAGCATCTACATTCACATATTTGATACTAGATTTAAAGGCCAGATGTTTCTCCCACCAGATAATGTCCTCCCTTTAAAATTCATCATCAAATTTTTAAGTTATGGTCTCTGAGAGACCTTCACCCAAAATAATGCAAAACTATTACAATTTTGCGTTATTTTGTTATTTTGACGCTTTTAATTGGCTACATTGATGTTACTGTAAATTATTTCAAATATTTCATTAAGGAGTCTTTCCCCTTTCAAAATCTATCAACTTCTTAAAAATCCAACGGTTCTATTGGGTGTTACGAACTCCAGAACATAATAAAAAGAAATCTGTGCATTTTTGCAAATTTTGCGATTTGTGTTAATTTTGGCGTTTTTTCTACAATTTATTCAGCTACATTAGTATTACTGTTTACCATTTTAAAGGAATCAATGTTTCTCTTTTAAATACATCCATTTCCATGGATATAACCCAATAACAACCAATGTTGTGCTTCCTGAAATATGAATACAAACAATTTTTCGAATGTTGATCATTTATATTTCCCGCGATTAATAGGAGATATCTTTGGTGTTTGAGCAACTACATGCGTATATTTTATACCAGAATTGAAGGCGAGATCTTTTCCTTCTCAGATAATGTCTATTTTTCGAAATTTACCAAGGGATTATAAAGTTATGGCCACATAAATACGATTACCTAAAATATACCAACTTTTTTAAATTGTCATTGTTTAGAGTTCTTGTGAAAATGCGCCGATATCTCTGATATTTGAACGGCCACATTGTCATTATTTATATCGTCTTGAAAGAGGGGCTTATTTTCTTTCAAAAATATGTAAGATATTTCAATTTGTTTGCTGATATCAAAAGTTATGGACCAAAAACGGTCGTTGCAAAGAAAAAGACAAAAATTCCCAATTTTGAGTTCTTATGAAAATCGGCCGATATCTCTGGTATTTGAATGGCCACATTGTCATAATTTACATCGTCTTGAGAGGGGGACTTACATTCTTTCAAAATCATGTAACTTATTTCAATTTGATCGCTGATATCAAAAGTTATGGACCAAAAACGGTCGTTGCAAAGAAAAAGGCAAAAATTGTAAATTTTGAGTTCTTATGAAAATCGGCCGATATCTCTGGTATTTGAAGGAGTACATTGTCATTCCTCATATAATTTTAAAAGGGGGGCTTATTTCCTTTCAAAAATATGTAACATATTTCAATTTGTTCGCTGATATCAAAAGTTATGGACCAAAAACGGTCGTTGCAAAGAAAAATACAAAAATTCCCAATTTTGAGTTCTTATGAAAATGTGGCGATATATCTTATATTTGAAGGGTCATATTGTCAATGCTTATAGCGATTTTAAGGAGAGAGCTCTCATCTTTCATAATCATGTCATTTCTCTCAACTCGTTCGCTGACATGAAAAGTTATGCACCAAAAACTGTCGTTGCAAAGAAAAAGATACAAATTGTAAATTTTGTGTTCTTGTGAAAGTGTGGCGATATCTCTATTATTTCCGCAGATATATTGACATTACATATATCCTTCTAAAGGCTGAATATTCCTCTTTCAAAATCATGTAACATTTTTAAGTTAGCTTTGTCATTTTCAAAGTTATGCCCCCTGAAATATGATTGCAGAGAAAATTCCAAGAATTGAACATTTTGAGTTCTTCCAAAGCTTTGGCCATATCTTGGGTGTCTGGTTGGCCAAACTTAAATCTTTGGACAATTTTCTGAAAGATTCAATGTTTCCTTTTTAAAAATCGCCATATGTTTTCAATATTTTGCTCTTTACGCAAAGAAGGCAATCAAATATTACCAACTTTGGCATTTTTCGCTAATGGGTTAATCATGGTTTCTGTTCTCGTTTAGCTTTGGCATTTATTTCTTGTAATTTTTTTATTGCTTTATTTTGTTGTTGTTGTTATTCTCTCAGGCCGGCGCACTTTCCAACATTTTGCTAATTTGTATGCCAATTGAGTTTTGAGCAAAAGTAGTGGGCTTTTTGTTTTGTTTCTTGTTATTGTCTAGAGCCATAAAACAAATATATCACTTTTTTAAATGTTCGTTCGTCTGGCGGTTGGTTTGTCTGCCACAGCCTAGCGTCCATGGATTGACTACCTCTATCAGACCAATATCTCTTGTAAGACTTCCACCCATATGGCGGTCTCCAACTCTTGGCCAACGTCGTTTTGTGGTGGCGACAAAACATGGCAAACCAAAAGCGGAAGTTATTAGTCTTCTTGTGGAATAAAAAAAAATCCTACAGCCAGAAGACGAAGAACAAGGTAGTTGGGAAGGTTTAACGCGAAGCCTTACGTTTTGTTTTTCTCCCCAGCCAAGGAAGGGGACAAGGATGGAATGGAAATGTAATTTAAGCCACGCTAAGAAAAGATTTCTTTGCACAGTTCTAAGGAACCAGACAAAACGCATTACGGAAACCTAAGACAGACATTCAAACGTGAGGAAGGAATAAGAGGCAATAAAAATCAATACCCTTTCTGAATGAAATGTGGCAAGGAAAGGAGGTTTTATCCAGACGCTGTTGCGAAGAACAAGTTGTGGGTACAAAGTCTAGCCTTTGGAATATGAAATGAGTCAGACAATAAATTAATAAATTTTACTTTTTCTTTCAGCTATCACAAATCATTTAGAACTGTAAAGGAAATTTAACATATTTGCATTTAAAGTTAATTAATTAATTTAAAAAAAAAAAATTAAACCAGATTTGAAAGTTGGTTGTTCTTCTTATCAGATAATATCTTTACTTCAAAATTCATTATCAAATTTCAAAGTTAGGGCCTTTGAGAGACGTTAACCTAAGAAAATGACGTGTAGTGACAATTTTGCGTTATTTGGTTATTTTGACGCTTTTATTCAGCTAAATTGAAATTACTCTTCATTATTTTAAATATATTATTTAGAAGTCTTCCCCTTTCAATATCAATCAACTTCATAAAAATCCAATGATTATATTGAATACTACGAACTCCGGAACATGGTAAAAGAGAAATTGGTATTTTTGCATATTTTGCGTTTTGTGTTAATTTTGGCGATTTTTTGGGAATTTATGCAGATACATTAGCATTACTGTTTACCATTTTTGAGAGATCGATGTTTCTATTTTCAAATCGTGCATTTTCCCGATGATCGCCCAGGTATGTTAAAATTTAGGGCTCTTGAGGTATGAACGCAAAGAAAATTCGAGATATTGAACATTCAAAGTTCCAGAAGAGAGTTGCCGATATCTTGGGTTCTTAAGCAGCTTCCTTTACATATTTTATTCTATATTTAAAGGCCAGGTATTGCCCTTGTCAGATAATGTATTTTCTTCAAAATTAATTAGCAATATTCAAAGCTATGGCCTTGTAAAGATGGTTACCTAAAAATTACAATGCAATGCAATTTTTCATTATTTTGTTATTTTGACGTTTTTTAATCAGCTACATTGATATTACTCTTAATTATTTTAAATATATCATTAAGAAGTATTCCCCTTTCAACAGCAATCAACTTCTCAAAAATCCAACGATTATATTCAATGTTACGAACTCCGGAACATGATAAAAGAGAAATTGCCATTTTTGCAAATTTTGCGTTCGGTGTTAATTTTGGCGATTTTTCTAGAATTTTTTTGCCACATTGGCATTATTGATTTACTTTTTTGAAGAGTCGATGTTGCTCTTTTCAAATAATGTAGTTCCTTGAAGATAACCCAATTATAACCAATGTTATGATACCTGAAATTTGAATGCAAACAATTTTTGGAATGTTGAACACATAGAGTTCCCGAAATAAGTAGGAGATATCTTCGATATTTGAACACCTACATCCATATATTTCAAAACAGACTTGAGGCCACATGTTCCTCTTATCAGATAATGTATTTTTTCTCGAAATTCGTTAACAAATTTTAAAGTTATGACCTCATAACTACGATTACCCAAAATGTACCAAGTATTGACAATTTTGCGCTTTCTAACAAATTGGGCGATTTTTCCAATATTTAATCAGTTGACATTAACATTACTGTATATTTTTTGAAGTTAAGTTAATACTCTTTCAGAATCATGTAATATTTCGAAACAAGTTTGACTAATTGAAAAGTTATGGTTACCGAAAATGTGTTGCACACAAAATGTCAAACATTAAATATTTCAAGTTCTTGTAACAATTTGACGATATCTTGGCTATTTATTGTGCTACATTGATTTTCTTCATATTAGATCGAAGATCGGATACTAGCCTTTCAAAATCATGGACTATTTTGAAATTCTAACGATTATATTAAAAGCTATGGTGCCTGGAACATGGTTGCACAAATTTTGCCAAAAATCCTGAATCTAGATTTCGTTTGAAAATGTGGCCATATCTCAGATATTTATTAAGCCACCAAGTGTTTTAAAGCAGTTTAAATGTGGTTAAGGTTTTTTCCAACAATATTTCATACCAATATTGTTTAAAAAAATTCACAATTGTTGGGTGCTTAAAAAAATGTTGGCCCTTTCGACAAAACTTTCATTTCGATTTAGGGTTTTTTTCTTCAATTAAATATTTTATATTTTTTTCATTCATTAATTTTTTTGAGTCGGCTTTTTGGCTTCTGGTATTCTGTGGCTGTTATGTGTCGCATTTCAATTTCCATTGCCGGGGGACTTTGACTTTGTAATCTAAATCGATATCTTTGGGATTCTCTGCCATACATTTCACTTACATGCCAATAAATGGTAACCTCAATCTCATTGCTGGCTGGCGGGCTGGTAGGCAATATTGAATTGATTTTCTGTTTTCTAGCCAAGGTGGTGGCAGTCAAACCATCAAGTCATTCATCAGTCAAATGGTTGGCTGGATGGTTGGTTGGTTGTTCGTCCGACGGCCTATCGTTCGATCGATCTCTGCATTACAAATTGAAACCATAAATATTTTTACACATTCCATGGGAACACACAAACACACACATGCAGACCCATACATCTGGTGTTCAATGGAAAGTCTCCATGTGTTGTCAGACAAATGTCAATTGCCGGTAATCTTAAGTAGACCAAACTTGGAATGGTTGGAAATGGAGAAGGAATGAGAAATGGTTAGAAGATGGGCTAATTAGTTGCCATTAGACATGTTGGGAATTTAATGCCAGAGCTCTCCTATCCCAACCTTCTCCCCCCTACTGGGAGTTACACGCGTGTGCAGAAGCTATAGCGATTCTGAATAATTTCCAACGAAGAAAGTTGTACCGTTTTTCCTGAGTTTTCTTGGCTTGCCTTTAGAAGTCTGGAAGTGGCGCCCAATCATAATTTTTAATAGCAATGCCTCACTTTCTTCTAATTGCCAGAGAAAAGAAATGAGTCAGACAATAAATTAATAAATTTTACTTTTTCTTTCAGCTATCACAGATCATGGAGAACTCTAAAGGAAATTTAAGATATTTGCATTTAAAGTTAATAAAAAAATTTAAATTGAAAATTTATACCAGATTTGAAGGCCAGATTTCCCCCTTATCAGAAAATATATTTTCTCCAAAATTCATTATCAAATTTCAAAGTTAGGTTTATGTTTTTTTTTGTTTGCAAAAACTTGAACCACTTTCCAATTCCTGTCACGTTCTCAAATCCCCCCTTCAAAAAAAAATCTTTATAATTTCCGTTTTTCCTGAATTTTCTGGAAGTGGCGCCCAATAAAAAAAAAAAGACTAGAATTAAGTCACATAGAATTATTTTTATTTTTTTTTTTTTTCAGGAAAAAAACTTCAAAGACTCAAGTTCCGATTCCTTTTATGTTCTCAGGTCACAAAAAAAAATATTCAATACCAGCAGCATAATTTTGAGGGCATTGTATTCTAGATAATTTTCCAACAAAGAAAGTTGTACCTTTTTTCCTGAATTTTCTTGGCTGGCTTTAGAAGTCTAGAAGTGGCGCCTAACCATAATTTTTAATAGCAATGCCTCACTTTCTTCTAATTGCCAGAGAAAAGAAATGAGTCAGACAATAAATTAATAAATTTTACTTTTTCTTTCAGCTATCACAAATCATGGAGAACTCTTAAGGAAATTTAACATATTTGCATTTAAAGTTAATCAAAAAAAATTAAAAATTTAAAATTTATACCAGATTTGAAGGCCAGATGTCCCCCTTATCAGAAAATATATTTTCTCCAAAATTCATTATCTAATTTCAAAGTTAGGTTTATGTTTTTTTTTTTTATTTCAGCAAAAACCTGAATCACATTCCAATTCCTGTAACGTTCTCAAATCCCCCTTAAAAAATCTTTATAATTTCCATTTTTCCTGAATATTCTGGAAGTGGCGCCCAATAAAAAAAAGACTAGAATTAAGCCACATAGAATTATTTTTATTTATTTATTTTTTTTTTTTTTTTCAGGAAAAAACTTCAAAAACTCAAGTTCCGATTACTTTTATGTTCTCAGGTCAAAAAAAAAAAAAAAAAAAAAAATATTCAATACCAGCAGCATAATTTTGAGGGCATTCTATTCTAGATAATTTTCATGGCTGGCTTTAGAAGTCTGGAAGTGGCGCCCAATCATAATTTTTAATAGCAATGCCTCACTTTCTTCTAATTGCCAGAGAAAAGAATTGAGTCAGACAATAAATAAATAAATTTTACTTTTTCTTTCAGCTATCACAAATCATGGAGAACTCTTAAGGAAATTTAACATATTTGCATTTAAAGTTAATTAATTAAAATTTATACCGGATTTGAAGGCCAGATGTCCCCCTTAACAGAAAATATATTTTCGTCAAAAATCATTATCAAATTTCAAAGTTAGGTTTATTTATTTCAGCAAAAACCTGAACCACGTTCCAATTCCTGACATGTTCTCAGAGCAATCCCCACTTCAAAAAAAATCTTTATAATTTCCGTTTTTTCTGAATTTTCTTGGCTGACTTTAGAAAACTGGAAGTGGCGCCCAATTAAAAAACAGACAAGAATTAGGCCACAAAGAATTATTTTTCTTTCTTTCATTTCAGGAAAAACCTTTAAAAACTCACGTTCCGATTCCTGTTATGTTCTAGGTCAAAAAAAAAAAATATTCAATACCAGCAGCATAATGTCGAGGGCATGTAATTCTCAATGACTTGTGGTAAAAAAAAAAAAACAGACTAGAATTAGGCCACATAGAATTATTATTTTTTTTTTTCAGGAAAAACCTTCAAAAGCTCACGTTCCGATCGATTCCTGTTATGTTCTCCCTCAAAAAAAAAAAATAAATAAAATAAACAAAATCAATTCCAGCAGCATTGAAACACTTCATCAGCCGAATTTTGCCCTCTTTATTGTTTTCGGCGAGAGATTGATCGGTATGGCCCCCCCTTCTGGTCATTGCTCTACTTTATTAAGTTTTTGGGTGTGTGTGAGTGTATGTGATATTTTTTTAATTAATTTACCATGAAGCTAATAATAAAGCCCCCGGATACACACACACACACACACACTCCCGTATGGCGGTACATATGTGAGCCAGCTCGCGTGCTTAAATTGAAATGTTCCAGTGGATATTTTTTGTTTTTGGTTTAAGAAAATACTTTCGATCTTGAACCGTAGTTGTATGGGAGGGTAGAGGGGGGAAGGGGATTCAATATGAGTCGAAAGAGAAAAAAATACGTTAAGTAGCAACGTGTTTATTGGAGCGTAATTCATCAGGTAGCTGGTCATTAAGAATTTGAAAAATAAGGTCAGCCATTGATGGCCATGGCATCTGGCATGACATTGTGACAGAAAAGGTTCTACTTTCGATTTTTTATGATTTTTTTTGTACATAAGAAACTACATTTCTTTGGAAAATATCATACTTAGAAAGGAGGACTTGAAAAAAGCCTTGGGTATTGGCTTCTTTTAGGTACTCCTATTAAATAAATTCTGGAGATCTTTTTTGTGCTATGAGTCTATTTGAGTCATCAAATGTTTACTCAAATTGTATCCATTGGAAGGTCCTTGAAAAATAAGTGATAAAAATTGCAATTTTATCCCATGGAAGGTCCCTGAAAAATAATTGATAAAAATTCCACGTTTATCACTTGGAAGGTCCTTGAAAAATTATTTATTAAAAAAATTCCAAGTTTATCTCCTGGAAGGTCCTTGAAAAATAATTGATAAAAATTCCAATTTTATCTCCTGGAAGGTCCTTGAAAAAAGATTGATAAAAAATGCCACTTTTATCTCTTGGAAGGTTCTTGAAAAATAATTGATAAAAATTCCATGTTTATTCCTTGGAAGGTCCTTGAAAAATAATTAAAAAAAAAATCCATGTTTATCTCTTGAAAGGTCCTTGAAAAATAATTGATAAAAATTCCATGTTTATTCCTTGGAAAGTTCTTGAAAAATAATTGATAAAAATTTTACTTTTATCCATTGGAAGGTCACTAAAAAATATATGTCTAAAGAGTCCAGATTAGTCTAGATTTATGACTTGGAAGCTCCTTGAAATTAATTGATAAAAATTCCAGATTTATCTTTTGGAAGGTTAGGTTTCCAAGTCATAGGAAGGTCCATGAAAAATAGGAAGGTCCATGAAATCCTTAAAAAATATTTTTAAAGAATTAAGATTTATGCCTTAGAAGATCCCTAAACAAAAATATTTCCAAAGAGTCCAAATTTATACCTTAGTATAAATTAATGTCTGTGAAGGTCCTTGAAAAATATTTCTAAAGAGAATTAAGATTTATGCCTCTAATGAGTCCATATTTTGGCCTTAATAGGTTCCGGGGTAAGAGTTAAAAAAAAAAAATTAACCATTATGGCTTGAATGGACCCAGAAAAGTAATATGAAAATCAAAATTGATAGCTTGGAAGGTCCTTGGACGGAACTCGTAAAAAGTTATTTAAAAAAAGTTCATGGCTTGGGAGGTCCTTAAAAAATTGACTTAAAAATCAAAATTCATAGCTCCAAAGTTCCTTGACAACGTTTTTTTTTGGAAGGTCCTTGAATATTTTATTAAAAAAAATACATGTTTATGGTCCTTGAAAAAAGTTGAAAAATTTATTAAAAGAATCCATTTTTTGTGACTTTAAAAGTCCTTGAAAATTTCATTTAAAAAATCAACGTTTATGGCTTTAAAGGTCCTTGAAATTTTTTTTTGGAAGGTCGGTGACATTTTTTTTTAAAAATCCACGTTTATGGCTTTAAAGGTCCCAGAAAATGTTCTTTTGAAGGTCCTTGAAAAATGTATTTAGAAAAATCCACGTTTATGGCTCTAAAGGTCCTAGAAAATGATCTTTTGAAGGTCCTTGAAAGAAATTTTCTAAAAAAAATCAACGTTTATGTCTCTATACGTCCTTGAAAAATTTTTTTAGAAAATCCACGTTTATGGCTCTGCAGGTCCTAGAAAATGTTCTTTTGAAGGTTCTTGAAAAAAAATTTTAAAAAATCAACGTTCATGCCTCTGTACATCCTTGAAAAAGGTTTTTTTTGAAGGTCCTTGAAATAAATTTAAAAAAATCCACGTTTATGCCTCTATACGTGCTCGAAAAAAAAAATTTTTGGAAGGTCATTGAAAAATGTATTTAGAAAAATCCACTTTTATGGCTCTACAGTTTCTAGAAAATGTTCTTTCGAAGGTCCTAGAAAGAACATTTTTAATAAATCCACATTTATGCCTCTATACGTCCTTAAAAAAAATTTTTTTGGAGGGTCCTTGAAAAATTTATTTATAAAATCCACGTTTATGGCTCTACGGGTCTTTGAAGGTCCTTGAATTTTTTTTTTTTGGAAGGTCCATGAAAATTTTATTTAAAAAATCCAAGTTTATGGCCTGGAAGGTCCTTGAAAACATTTTTTTTGGAAGGTCCTTGAAAAATTTATTAAAAAAAAATATTTAAAAATATTTAAAGGACCTTCCTTAACAATCTTGGTAGGTCTGTCCTCTCCTTGCAAAAAATGCTAGATTCAGGTTCACTAATTGGTATAGCCCTCATATAACGGTACCCTCACGATTTTCGGTATTTCGAAGGTTTCTGCCACAATTTCCATGAAAATCAACTGAAACTTTACACTTGGGGTTCTTGATCGGTCTATTCCCTCCTTGCGAAAAATATTCACTTCAGGGCTACAAACTGATTTAGCCGCCATATAACTATACCCTCCAGATTTTCGGTATATTGAAGGTTTCTGCCACAATTTCCAACCAAATTAGCTGAAACTTAACAATTGGTATTCCCTGTGGGTCTGTTATCTCCATACAAAATTTTTTCACTATAGGTCTACTAATAAGTATAGCCCCCACATAACGATACCTTCCGATTTTCGGTATTTCTGAGGTTTCTGTCACAATTTCCAAGCAAATTAGCTGAAACTTGAAAATTGGGGTTCTCGATAGGTCTGTTCTCTCTCTGCAAAAATATTCCCTGCAGGTCTATAAATTTGTAAAGCCCCCATATAATGGTACTTACCGATTTTCGGGATTTCCTGGGTTTTTGGCCACAATTTCCAACAAAGTTAGCTGAAACTTGCAATTTGGGGTTCTTGGAAGGTCTTTTCTCTCCCTACAAAAAAAAAAATATTTGCTACAAGTCTACCAATTGGTACAGCCTCCATATAACCATACCTCCCGATTTTCGGTATTTTTAAGGTTTCTGCCACAATTTCTAACCAAATTAGATGGAACTTGAAAATTGGGGTTCTTGGGAGGTCTGTTCTCCCCCTGGAAAAAATATTCGCTGCCGGTTCACCAATTTTTATAGATCCCATGTAATGATACCTTTCGATTTTCGGGATTTTCTGGGGTTTTGGCCACAATTTCCAACCAAGTTAGCTGAAAATTGACATTTGGGGTTCTTGGTAGGCCTGTTCTCTCCCGACAAAAAATGTTCGCGACAGATCAACTAATTGATATAGACCCCATATAAGGGTACCCTCCAGATTTTCGATATTTTTTGGTTTTTTGGCAACAATTCGAGGGTCTTCGAGAGAACAAAAAAAGCTCCATTTATTTGTTTATGTTCTTGATTTTTTGTTTTTGCTTTTTTTTTTAGGTCTTGGAAACCAAATTAGATGAAATTTTTTTTTATTAAAAAATGTATTTTTTTTAATTAAAAAAAAATATAAATAAAAAATAAATATAAAATATATTTTTTCAAATTCGATTTTTATGTTTAATTTTTTTTTTAAAAGTTTTTTTTTTATAAAAGCCACGTGTGTGTTCACTTAGAAAAAATAAGTATTTTTTAAACATTTCCATAAAAATCGCCAGCTCGATTTAAGTGGAGATTCTTCTCAGTTTGGCACTTCCCTCCCTTAATGTAGGTGGATTTTGACACCGGGCTGTTACGGAACATAACAAAATAATTAAGTAAATTTTTTTTGACAATGTTTATAAATTCTGCCACAGCCCACAGGAAAATTCCAAAAAAACAAGAAGAAGAACCCAAAATTGTCCAAAAAGTGTTTTATTTGAGGAGCACTTGAGACACTTGGTGCCTGGAAATTCTAAGGCACTTGTAGCGATCTCCAGTTCGAGTAGGAAAATAAAATTGCCCAAAAAAAAATAATTAGTTTGACACTAAAAAACAAAAAAAAAAAAAAAAAAGAATAACAACAAAATATGATCGATGATGGATGGAGTGAAGAATGGAAAAAATACCTACAAAACTACTTCAGAGTGACAACATTTGGCCAAAATATCAAAAAAAAAAAAAAAAAAAAAAATTGGTGCTAAACTCAAAACAAGTTTTTGGTTTTTAGTCAAAATTCAAAAAAAAAAAACGAAACTTGGACACAGTTCATTAAACTTCGGGTCTTCGAGAGAACAAAAAAAGCTCCATTTATTTGTTTATGTTCTTGATTTTTTGTTTTTGCTTTTTTTTTAGGTCTTGGAAACAAAAAAACAAAAAATAATAACAATTGTTAATAACAAATAATTTATTTCCTAACAAATGGACACACCGAGACTTGCTGTTTGCCCCCAAGAAGTACTCCAAACCTCCGTATCTTTTAAAGGTCATCTCTCGGCGGGCCACAAAACAATGGAAAGTTGTTAGAATGAATTTCTGAATACCGAATCGGAAAAAAAATCTTAATTTGAATTGAAGCATTAAAGTTTTCGATTTCAAAACAACTGCCATGGATAATTGCTGTTATTGTTTGGGATTATAAATTATTGGAAAAAAAAACAAAAAACAATACAAACATTCTCACACACACACAAACAAACAAAATGATAGATCAAGGTTAATAACTTGTTGCCATCATATCTTTACAATCCCCCTAGAATACAAATCAAATACAATATTTTTTTCAAATGATTTTGAAAAGATTTATGTTATCACATCAAATCTATGATCTATCGAAAATTACCAGCCTGCCTGCAGTTCAATAACAAATCAGATTAATTTTCAATTTGGAATTGGGTGGGGAGGGGTCTCAACAAAGTTATTGGGGCAGAACCGAATTGAAAGTTTTCTTTTGAATTTTGAGATTTCTTTCGACAAAAGTTCTTTTTTGGGTTATTGGAAATGTGGGTCAATGTTGCGGGAAATGGAAATTTAGGGGGCTAATCATGAAAACCAATTTTTTTATGGCTCAAGAGTGAAAAAGGCGATAAGACGACACCTTTGTGGGGGAGGTACACGAACGGATGGACCGATGCCTACCATCTTCACACCAGATCTTGTGTTGTTAGAAATATTGAGTTGTGTAAAATTTGAAGAGAATCGGATGCTAGCTTCGCATTTTATGAGCGTTTTAGTTATTCCAAATTTTGACCTCTTTGTGGGGGAGGTACCCGAAAGAATGGACCGATGTCTACCATCTTCGCACCAGATCTTGTGTCGGTAGAAATGTTGTTATGTGCGAAGTTTAGAAAGAATCGGCTGCTTACTTCGCATTTTATGAGCCTTTTATTTATTCCGAATTTTGACCTCTTTGTGGGGGAGGTACCAGAAGCAGTGGACCAATATCTACCATATTTACAACATATTCTGTATTCCTAGATATATTGGAATGTGCGAAGTTCAGAAAGAATCGAATGCTTGTGTCGTATTTTATGAGGCTTTTATTTATTCCAAATTTTGACCTCTTTGTGGGGGAGGTACCAGAAGGTGTTGGCCAATATATCCCATCTTCACAGAAAATGTTTGCCTAGTGGAAATATTGAAATGTGTGAAATTTGAAGAGAATCGGATGATTATGTCGCATTTTATGAGCGTTTTTGTTATTCCGAATTTTGACCTCTTTGTGGGGGAGGTACCGAATGGGGTGGGACGATATCCACCATTTTCACACCAGATTTTGGTTTGGTGGAAATGTTGTGATTTGCGAAGTTTAGAAAGAATCGGATGCTTGTGTCGCATATTATGAGCCTTTTATTTATTCCGAATTTTGACCTCTTTGTGGGAGAGGTACCCGAAGGAGTGGACCGATATATCCTATCTTTTCAACAGATTTTGCCGTAGTAAAAATATTGAGAGGTGTAAAATTTGAATACACACGGATATTTGCTTCGCATTTTATAAGAGTTTTAAATATTCACATTTTTGACCCCTTTGTGGGGAGGTACAAGAAGGAGTGGACCAATACCTACCATATTCACAACATATCTTGTGTTGGTAGAAATATTGTGATGTGTGAAGCTAAGAATGAATCGGATGCTTCTGTCTCATTTTATGAGCTTTTTATTTATTCCGAATTTTGACCTTTTTGTGGGGGAGGTACGAGAAGGAGTGGGCCGATATATCCCATCTTCACAACATATTTTGTGTTAGTGAAAATATTGAGTTGTGTAAAATTTGAACAGAATCGGATCCTTTTTTCACATTTTATGAGCGTTTTGATTATTCCAAATTTTGACCTCTTTGTGGGGGAGGTACAAGAAGGAGTGGACCAATACCTACCATATTCACAACATATCTTGTATTACTAGATATACTGAGATGTGTGAAGTTTAAAAAGAATCGGATGCTTGTGTCGTATTTTATGAGCCTTTTATTTATTCCGAATTTTGACCCCTTTGTGGGGGAGGTACATGAAGGAATGGACCGATGTCTACCATCTTCATACCAGATCTTATTTTAGTAGAAATATTAAGTTGTGTAAGATTTGAAGAGAATCGGATGATTACATCGCATTTTATGATCGTTTTTGTTATTCGGAATTTTGACCTCTTTGTGGGGGAGGTACCAGAAGGAGTAGACCAATACTTACTATCTACACAAAATATATTGTATTACTAGATATATGGGGATGTGTGAAGTTTAGAAAGAATCGGATGCTTGTGTCACATTTTATGGGCGTTTTAGTTATTCCAAATTTTGACCCCTTTGTGGGGGAGGTACATGAAGGAGTGAACCAAAACCTACCATCTTCACAAAATATTTTGTTGTAGTGAAAATATTGAGATGTATAAAATTTGAAGAGAATCGGATGCTTACTTCGCATTTTATAAGCGTTTTTGTTATTCCGAATTTTGACCTCTTTGTGGGGGAGGTAACGAATGGGGTGGGACGATGTCTACCATCTTCATACCAGATCTTATTTTGGTAGAAATATTGAGTTGTGTAAAATTTGAAGAGAATCGGATGCTTACTTCGCATTTTATAAGCGTTTTTGTTATTCCGAATTTTGACCCCTTTGTGAGGGAGGTACCAGAAGGAATGGACCGATGTCTACCATCTTCACACCGGATCTTGTGTTGGTAGAAATATTGCGATTTTCAAAATTTGAAGACAGTCGGACATTTATTTAACATTTTATAAGTGTTATAATTATTCCAAAATGTTGAGGCTTTATGTGGCAGGTACAAATGGAGTGGACCGATATTGTCCATTTTCTCACCTGACATAGGACTTATAAAAATATTTGGATTTGCAAAGTTTGCACAAAATCGGATAATCCTTTCTTGTTCTGCAAGGCAACTTATTTTCTGTGATAATTTTGAACTTTTGTGGGGGAGTTACCAGAAGGAGTGGTCCGATGAAAAAAAAAGTAATTTTTCAATTGAGGAACAGAACGTGGATTTTTTAAAAATTAATTATTTTTTTAAATATTTTTCAATTAATGACGTGGATTTTTTAAAAAATAATTATTTGTTTAATATTTTTCAATTAATACCCAAAACGTGGATTTTTAAAAAATAATTATTTGTTTAATATTTTTCAATTAATACCCAAAACGTGGATTTTTTAAAAAATATTTTTTTTATATTTTTCAATATTTTTTTTTTAATTAATCTTCAATTTTTTATATTTTTTTAAATAAATTTTCCATTAATGCCCAAAACGTGAATTTTTTAAAAAGATATTTTTTAAATATTTTTCAATTAATTCCCAAAACGTAGATTTTTAAAAATTAATTTTTTTTTAATATTTTCCAATTAATGTCCAAAACGTAGATTTTTTAAAAAAATATTTTTTTAATATTTTTCAATTAATGCCCAAGACGTGGATTTTTAAAAAAAAAGTTTTTTTTAATATTTTTTAATTAATGTCCAAAACGTGGATTTTTTAAAAAATAATTTTTTAAGTATTTTTCAATTAATGCCCAAAAGGTGGATATTTTAAAATAGTCATTTTCAATTTTTTATCCTCTTTTGTTAAATATTTTTCAATTAATGCCCAAAACGTGGATATTTTAAAATAGTAATTTTCAATTTTTTATCATTTTTTTAAATATTTTTCAATTAATGCCCAAAACGTGTTTTTTTTTTAAATTAATTATGTTTTAAAATATTTTTCAATTAAAGCCCAAAACGTGGATTTTTTTAAAAAATGATTTTTAAAATATTATTTCATTTTTTTTTATTCTTTAATTAAAGACAATAACGTGGATTTTTTCAAAAAATAAATTTTGAATAAAAACCAGAACGTGGATTTTTCAAAAAATAGATTATCAATTTTTTATAATTTTCTTAAAATAAATATTGTAATAAAGACCAGAACGTGGATTAAAAAAATTTTTTTCAATTTTTTATATTTTTTTTTTAATAAATATTTAATTGAAAACCAGAACGTGGTTTAAAAAAAATAATTTTTCAATTAAAGACCTAAACGTGGATTTTTCACAAAATACATTTTCAATTAAGGAACAAAACGTGGATTTTTCAAAATATAAATTTTCAGTTTTTTTAATAAATATACAATTAAAGACCAGAACGTGGATTTTAAAAAAATAAATTTTCATTTTTTTTTTTAAATAAATATTCAATTAAGGCCAGAACGTGGATTTTTAAAAAAATAAATTTTAAATTTTTTATATATTTTTTAAATACATTTTCAATTAAAGACCAGAACGTGGATTTTTAAAAAACAAAAATTTAAATTTTTTTTAAATAAATTTTCAATTAAAGACCTAAACGTGGATTAAAAAAATACATTTTCGATTTTTTATAATTTTTTTTTAAAATAAATATTCAATAAAGACCAGAACGTGGATTAAAAAAAATAAATTTTCAATTTTTTATACTTTTTTAAATAAATATTCAATTAAAGACTAGAACGTGGATTTAAAAAAAATAAATTTTCAATTTTTTATAATTTTTTTAAAATAAATGTTCAATTAAAGACAAGAACGTGGATTAAAAAAAATAAATTTTAAATTTTTTATAATTTTTTTTAAATAAATATTCAATTAAAGACCAGAATGTGGATTTTAAAAAAAATAATTTTTTAATTAAATACCTAAACGTGGATTAAAAAAAAAAATTCAATTAAAGACCAAAACGTGGATTAAAAAAAAATTCAATTAAAGACCCAAACGTGGATTTAAAAGAAAATCATTTTTAAAAAAATTAATTTTCAATTATAGACCTGAACGTGGATTTTTTAAAAAATAAATTTTCAATTGTCAACAAAAATTATTTTTTTTTTAAATCCACGTTTTTGTTCCACTTTTTATCTCTTTTCAACGAATTTTGAAACATTCAAACCCATTTCGTTTTATAAACACAAAAAAACCAAAAACTCGTGCAACCCTGCCATTATTAGCAGTGAAGTACCCATTATCGTGTATGACGGTGACCCATTTCGGGTAGAAACTATAAAATTCGAACACAACAATTGTCGGCCAAAATAGTTGTATGCCTGCAAGTAATATATGCCTTACGGCCAAAACTGGATATCTCACCACAACCGACCAACTTCAAGCAAATGTCAATTGCACTAAAAACGTGTCTGAACTAATAATAAACTAAATGCTAAATAATCAAAAACCAAACAAACTCAAAAAAAAAAAAAAAAAAAAACAACAACTTACTCTATAAAGTGTCGTTATGTTGTCGTCGCATCATTTGGTCATTCAGTCAGTCAGTCAGCCAGTCATTCAAACGAAAACGCCACAACATGAAATCAAACACGAAACGGTGTAAATTAATGGGCATTAAAACGGTTGTGACTTGCCTATGGCAGGATGGGGGACGACAACGGGCAAGAGGATCAGTTGTGGAAAAAATGTGCTGAGCATACATAATGACCAAGTAAACTACAACAACAACAATATAAAACCATAAAACATAAATTAAATTTCATTAATAAAACATATTCCCAAGAAAACGTTGATGAGGAGAAGCGGGCCTTAATAGGTAATGGAGTATAGAATAACGTTCAAGACTAGACAACGGTTGTGGAAAGTGTAACAAATAAATTAAAAATAAGGCAGTTGTCAAAAGAGAGAGTGAGGGGGAAGGAGGGGGAGACGAGAGAGGGAGAGTGAAAAGAGAGAGGAAAAAGGAGAGGGAAAGTTGCAAGGAGAAACAATTTGTAGAGAATTTTTGGAGTTTTGGAAAATTTGGATTTTCACCCAGAATCCTTCATTTTAGGTAGTCGATACCAATGGAAGAAATGTTCCTTATCAAATTTCACTATAAGTTTTCAAATACAAGAAATCCGCAGGTATAATGGGTAGTTGTGTAAATGCGGGATCATATGGGGTATATTAGTGGGTATTTTTGTATTGGAATTTATTTTTGGGTTGTTTTGGGAATTGATCAATTTTTAGGTCATATCCTGATTTTAGGCGGGTATGATCAAGGGAAGAAATATTCTTCATCAAATTTCACTATGAGTTTCCGAACACATCAATTCTGTGGGAAAATAATAAATAATAGAAAAAATTAAACCAACTTAGGCATATCAATGACAATTTGTAGATTTAATTAATTTTTGGTCGCTTTTGGAATCGGTCAAATTCGAACACAAGACTTGGTTTTAGGTGGACGTCTTTAAGGGAAGAAATGTTCTCCATCGAATTTCATTATGTGTCCCGGAACATAAGTTATCTGTAGGTGCATTAATTATCTATAAAATTAGGGGATCAAAATTGCGCACATCTATAGGAATTATTTGTTATATTTTAATATTTGGTCATTTGGAAATTGGGTCAAATTCTGCACCAGGAATTGATTTCAGAAGGATATTACCAAGAGAAGAAATATTCTCCATCGAATTTCACTATAAGTCTCCAAAGACAAGAAATCTGTGGGGTTTTTAAATATCCATAAAAATTGGACTAAAAGGGACATATCAATAAATAATTATTTATTTTATTAATTTTTTGGTCGCTTTTAGAGTTGGTCAAATTCTATTACCAGACTTGGTTTTAGGGGGATGTTATCAAGGGGAGAAATGTTCTCCATCGAATTTCATTATGAATCCCTGGACATAAGTTATCTGTAGGTGTATTAATTATCTATGAAATTAGGGTATCACAATTGGGCATATCAATAGGAATTTTTTGTTATGTGTTTATTTTTGGTCATTTTGAAATTGGTCCAATTCGGCACCAGGAATTGGTTGCAGAAGGATGTTACTAAGGGAAGAAATATTCTCCATCGAATTCTACTATGAGTCACAAAACACAAGAAATCTGTGGGTTTTCTATATATTCATCAAAATTGGATTAAATAGAACATATCAGGAAACAACAATTTATTTTATTGGGTTTTGGTCGCTTTTGAAATTGGCCAAATTTTGCCACAAGATTTGATTTTAGGGGGTTGTTATCAAGAAAAAAAATGTTCTCCATCGAATTTCAATATGAGTCCCGAAACACAAATTATCTGTAGCTGTATTAATTATCTATAAAATTAAGGGATCAAAATTGGGCATATCAATAGGAATTTTTTGTTATATTTTCATTTTTGGTCATTTTGGAATTGCTCAAATTTGGGATCAGGAAGTGGTTTCAGGAGGATGTTACCAAGGGAAGAAATATTCTCCATCGAATTTTATTATAAGTCTCCAAACACAAGAAATCTGTGGGTTTTATATAAATCCATAAAAATTGGATGAAGTAGGACATAACAGGAAACAAAAATTTATATTATTGGTTTTTTGGTCGCTTTTGGAATAGGTCAAATTCTAGCACAAGACTAGGTTATAGAGGGATATCATCAAGGGAAGATATGTTTTCCATCGAATTTCATTATGTGTATCGGAACACAAGTTATCTGTAGGTGTATTAATTATCTATGAAATTGGGAGATCAAAATTGGGCATATCAGTAGGTATTATTTGTAATATTTTAATTTTTGGTCATTTTGGATTTGGTCAAATTCGGCACCAGGAATTGATTTCAGAAGGATATTACCAAGAGAAGAAATATTCTCCATCGAATTTCACTATGGGTCTCCAAAGACAAGAAATCTGTGGGGTTTTTATATATCCATAAAAATTGGACTAAAAGGGACATATCAATAAATAATTATTTATTTTATTAATTTTTTGGTTGCTTTTAGAGTTGGTCAAATTCTACTACCAGACTTGGTTTTAGGGGGATGTTATCAAGAAATGTTCTCCATCGAATTTCACTATGAGTTCTTGAACACAAGTTATCTGCAGGTGTATTAATAATCTATGAATTTGGGGGATTAAAATTGGGCATATCAATAGGAATTATTTGTTATATTTTAATTTTTTGTCATTTTGAAATTGGTCAAATTCATGCACAAGACTTATTTTTAGGGGGATGTTATCAAGGGAAGAATTATTCTCCATCGAATTTCAATATGAGTCCCGAAACACAAATTATCTGTAGCTGTATTAATTATCTATGAAATTAAGGGATCAAAATTGGGCTTATCAATAGGTATTATTTGTTATATTTTCATTTTTGGTCATTTTGAAATTGGTCGAATTTGGGACCAGGAATTTATTTCACAAGGATGTTACCAAGGGAAGAAATATTCTCCATCGAATTCTACTATGAGTTCCCAAACACAAGAAGTCTGTGGGTTTTCTACTAATCCATAAAAAAATTGTTTTAAATAATTAATTTTTCGTAGTTTTTTTTTCACTTTTTTTTGAGTTTGAGCCAAAATAACCCACATATCTTGACTTTTCGAAGTTTGTCCGGACTGAAAAAATATTCTCCATCGAATTTCACTGCAGGCTCCTAAACACAAAAAATCCCTATCTCTCATATATATATCTGAAATATCAAGGAAACTAAGGGGAATATTATCAAAGAATATTTTTTTTTTTTAGTTTTTAACAGTTTTTTTCTCTTTTTCCGAGCTAGAATACAAAAATTCTGTAGATTAAGTATATATAGGTGAAATATAGCCGATAGCACGGATAATGTAACTAGAAAATTGTGTTTATTTATCTTCAGTTTTTTTCTCTTTTTTGACTTGGAGCCAAAATGACCCACAAGCTTTGATTTGAGCGAGTTGTTGCTAATGGAAAAAATATTCTCCATTGAATTTTATTATAGACCACGGAAGACAAAAATTTTGTAGCTTTTGTATATATCGGTGAAATATCGGAAAAACCATGTACATATAGCCAAAAATATTGCGTTTGATTTTTTTGTAGTTTTTTTTTTTCACTTTTTCGATTTGGAGCCCAAATTAATCCACATATCTTGACTTTTCGAAGTTTGTCCCAACTGAGAAAATATTCTACATCAAATTTCACTGCAGGTCCCCAAACACAAAAAATCCCTATCTCTCATATATATCGCTGAATTGTCAAGAAAACTAAGGGGAATATTATCAATGACTATTTTTTTCTTAGTTTTTCACAGTTTTTTTTCATTTTTTTCGATTTGGAGCCAAAATGACCCACAAATATCGGTTTTAGAAAGATGATGCCAATGGAAAGAATATTCTCCATCGGATTTCACAATAGGTCACAAAACACAAAAATTCTGTAGATTTAGTATTTATGCGTGAAATGTCACCGGCTCTATGAGGAATATAACTAATTTTTCGTTTTCTTCACTTTTTCCCCTTTTTTCGATTTGGAGCCAATATGACCCATAAGGCTTGGTTTTAAGAAGCTGCTGTCAATACAAAAAATCTTCTTCGTCGAATTTCACTATAGGCCACGGAACACAAAAAATGTATAGCTCTAGTATATATTGGTGAAATATTGCCGATAAAAAGGCCGAATATAACTAAAAAAATTCTTCAGTTTTTTTTTTACTTTTTTTGCTTCGAAGCCAAAATGGCCCATAAACCTTGATTTTAGGTGGTTGCTGCCAAAATAAAAAATCTTCTCCATTGAATTTCACTATAAGTCACGGAACACAAAAATTCTGTAGCTCTCGTATAAATGGGTCAAATATATCGGAAATTCTATGTATATGTAGCCAAAAATATTCGTTTGATTTTTTGTTGTTTTTTTCACTTTTTCGATTTGGAGCCCAAAATGACCCTCAATCATTGACTTTTCGAAGTTTCTCCTAACTGGGAAAATATTCTCCATCGAATTTCAGTATAGGCCACGGAACACAAAAAATCTATAGCTCTAGTATATATTGGTGAAATATTGCCGATAAAAAGGCCGAATATAACTAAAAAAAATCTTCAGTTTTTTTTTCACTTTTTTTGCTTTGAAGCCAAAATGGCCCATAAGCCTTGATTTTAGGAGGTTACTGCCAATATAAAAAATCTTCTCCATCGAATTTCACTATAGGTCACAGAACACAAAAATTCTGTAGCTCTCGTATAAATGGGTCAAATATATCGGAAATACTATGTATATGTAGCCAAAAATATTGCGTTTGATTTTTTGTAGTTTTTTTTTCACATTTTCGAATTGGAGCCCAAAATGACCCATAAGCCTTGATTTTAGAAAGGTGCTGCCAATGGAAAAAATATTGGCAATCGAATTTCACTATGGGTCTCTGAACACAAAAAATCCGTATCTCGAATATATATCGCTTAAATATCAGAGAAACTTAGAGGGAAATTATCAATTATTTTTTTAGTTTTTAATAATTTTTCGTATTTATCCGAGTTGGAGCCAAAATGGGCCATATGTCTTGATTTTAGGAACTTGGTGTCAATGAAAAAATTATTCTCCATAAAATTTTACCATAGGCCTCTGAAGACCAAAAATTTCTAGCTTTCATACAAGTTCCTAAAATAGGGCTCCCAATTGTTATATATTTAAAAAAATATATATTTATTACTTTCTTTTCAATTTTATTCTCTACTCCCAAATCTCCCAAAATTTCCCTTAGAGAACCCCATCACTTAGTATCACTTGTAGTAACATGCCGATAGTAGTCACTTTCCCACGTAATACCTAATTGCCCCGTACTTGCATTACGCTTTAGCCGATCTAAATACAAACAAATGACAAAAAAATGGTAATTATCTGAGTTACCTTTTTTAAATGCCGTTAAAATGTAACATTTTCTTTTGTGCCTCCGAGCGTTTTTTACAGTTACAAAAAAGAAAAACCCCATTTTAGGTTTTATCTTCTATGCCTGAATTTTATTTCGAAACAAAAAACAAGACATAAATTTTGACCTTAGGTTCATAGCGGGACTGTGCAAGACTGTGAGTGGCCCTAGTTTTTTTTTCTCTTTATTTTGTCACGAGTGGCTGTGTTGCGTTTTTTTTTTCTTCGAGAGCTATAGCTCGGTAATTATGCTCAACTTTATGACACATAATTGCGATAAGCCAAAGCAAGCCCTTTTTGTCGCCTCGCCGTTTTAACGCTTTATTTATTTAGGTTAAAATTTGTAATTTTCTTTTTATCTCAGAAAATTAATTTGTTTTTTTTTTCGTGGTTTGGTTGAAGGATTTTTTTGTGGGTTTTGAATTTTGTATTTTGAATACGAAAATGATAAGTTCGAAGGTGAATAGAGAAGAGGCATTTGGAATTATTTATATTTGAAATGTGGGAGGTGGGGAAAATTTGGAAAAATTTTTCAATTTTTATTGTATTTTCTTTTTTCCATAACGTCAATGCATTTGGAATTATTTAAATTTGAAATGGGAGGTGGGAGAAATTTTGGAAAATATTTTCATTTTTTTTTTTTTTTGGTATTTTCTTTTTTCCATTTTTCCCCATTGTCAAGCTGCTACCTTCTTTTTTGTTTTTCAAAGGTTTCAATTGATTTTTTTATAATTTTGCTTTGTTTAGCACTATTTTTTGCCCATTCCACCTCTCACACCCCTAGTGCATTTTTGTCGGTATTTTGAAGTGATTTGCACACAAAATCGTACGACACATTCAAAATTGAGTATTTTTTTTTTTCAAATTTTACAATTGTATTTATTTATTATTTTTTGTTTGTGGTGTTTGTTTCACATTCACAAAAATTTAATTTAAATGATATTTGAACCATTACCATTTTGTGTTAGTGTTTTTTTTTTGTTACTTGACGGCGTCAAGTCAAGGTTAACAAATTGATTGACGTTATGACCTACAAAGCTTTGAGGTTGGTCTATTTTTTTTTGAAATACATTTTTTCCATTGTTTAGGGGGTGGGTAAAAATATGCAAACCCCCATTTTGTCTTGAGATTGTCTTGAATCCAAAGTGTTATGGGGGTATCAAGTGATAAAAAAAATAACAAATTGAAAACAAGTACCTCAAAACAATGGGGTTTGGGGGCATAAAAACTATTTTTTTTTTTGGCGAATATGATGGATTGAAATCAGGGGGAGGGGTTATAAAATTCCTTGTTTGATTCAGGAAATATTTGAATTTTTTTTATTAAAAACAAAAAAAAAAAATACCAAAAAGTCACAAAAAATATGTTGCGGTAGGGCAAATAGGCCTTTTGTTTGACATTGATAGCCATATTTTATAGTTATCTATTATATATTCCGACATTTCATGTGAGGCGACTTATAGTGAAATTTTGTGGGGAGGATATTTTACATTTACACCAATCCCCTAAAATCTATCAATCTGGGAGAATTGGACCAATTTTGACAATAATGGAAAATAAACCAAAAATTAAAAAATCATATTTTTCACATACCCCAATTGCTGCCGATATTATCAGTCATATATATTATATATATCGATTTCTTGTGATCGGCGACCCATCGTAAAATTTTCTGGGGAAGATTTATTTCATTGACAGTATTGGCCTAAAGTGAAGCGATCTAGAAGATTTTGACCAATTTTTAAAATAATGGAAAATAACCCAAAAATTAAAAAAATTATATTTTTTCACATACCCCAATTGCTGCCGATATTATCAGCCATATATATTATAGATATAGATTTCTTGTTTTCGGTGACCCACAGTGAAATTTTGTGGGGAACATTTTTTCCTTTAACACCATTTCCCTAAAATGTAGAAATCTGGGAGAAACTGCCTTATATTGAGAGTAAATCAAATAGACCAAAAATTAAGAAAATAAATATAGTTTTGGTATACCTACAACAGCATCGCTATTTTAGTACTATATATCAAAGGTATCGATTTCTTGTTTTCGGTAACCCATAGTGAAATTTAGTAGGGAACATTTTTCCCATTGACAGTATACCCTTGAAGTGAAGTATTCTGCCAGAATTGAACCAAATTTGGATATAATGGAAAATTACCCAAATATTAAAAAAAATCATGTTTTTTTGTATACCCTAATTGGTGCCGATGTATTAGGCATATATATTATTGATATCGACTTCTTGTGTTCTGTGACTCATAGCGGAATTTTGTGGGGAAGATTTTTTATGTTAACACTATATCCCTAAAATGTAGAAATCTGGTATAAATTGCCTTATTTTGAAAGTAAATCAAATAGACCAAAAATTAAGAAAATATATATAATTTTGGTATACCCACATCAGCATCGCTATTTTAGTGATATATATCAAAGGTATCGATTTATTGTGTTCGGTGACTCATAATGAAATTTTCTGGGGAAGATTTTTTTCATTGACAGTATGGGTCTAAAGTGATGTAATCTGGGAGATTTTGACCAATTTTGAAAATAATGGAAAATAACCCAAAAATGAAAAAAACATATATATTTTTGACATACCCCAATTGGTGCCGATATATCAGGCATACATATTATAGATATCGATTTCTTGTTTTCGGTGACCCATAGTGAAATTTTATGGGGAAGATTTTTTTCTATTAACATTATTTCCCTAAAATGTTGAGATCTTGGAGAAATTGCCTTATTTTGAGAGTAAATCAAATAGACCAAAAATTAAGAAAATAAATATAATTTTGGTATACCCACATAATTATTGCTATTTTAGTGATATATATCAAAGGTATCGATTTTTTGTGTCCGGTGACTTACAGTAAAATTTAGTGGGGAACATTTTTTCCATTGACAGTATGCCCCTAAAGTGAAGTATTCTGCCAGAATTGACTCAATTTTGAAAATGAAGTAAATTAACTCAAAAATTATAAAGAAAAAAATCATTGTTTTTGATATACCCCAATTGCTACCCATATATCAGGTATATATATTATAGGTATCGATTTCTTGTGTTCAGTGACCCGCAGTGAAATTTTGTGAGGAAGATTTTTTCCATTAATATTATTTTCCTAAAATATAGAAATCTGTCAGAATTGACCCAATTTTGGAAATAAAGAAAATAAGACCAAAAACTAAGAAAATAAATATAGTTTTGGTATACCCACATCAGCATCGCTATTTTAGTGATATATATCAAAGGTACCGATTTCTTGTGTGCGGTGACTTATAGTGAAATTTAGTGGAGAACATTTTTTCCATTGGCAGTATGCCGCTAAAGTGAAGTATTCTGCCAGAATTGACCCGATTTTGAAAATGAAGTAAATTAACTTAAAAATTATAAAGAAAATCATGTTTTTGATATACCCCAATTGCTACCGATATATATCAGGCATATTTATTATAGATACCGATTTCTTGTGTTCAGTGGCCCATAGTGAAATTTTGCGGGGAAGATTTTTTCCACTAACATTATTTCCCTAAAATGTTCGGCCACTGCGATGGGACGGGATCAAGTCGCTTCTTTACTTTTCGAAACATTTCTGCTGATGTTGCTGTTCCGTGCTGTTCTTCCGTCCACTTTCTTGACGTCGGGCTACTCTACCAATATCACGATAACGAGCGACGACCCGAGATACAAAAGATTTATTCCCATTTAAATGCTGACGTGCTCTAACGATAGCCACTTATGGTTTTCCAGCCAAATACAGAGAAATCACACTATTACGCTTGAATTCCATCATATATCGATTATATATACCGATTTCTTGTCTTCGGTGACCTGTAGTAAAATTCGATGAGGAATATTTTCTTCCTTGACTCCATTCCTCTAAAGCTAAAGCTTGAGGAGAAAATAGAGCGAATATGAAAAATATCAAGAAAAAGCCCAAATGCCATTTTGCTCAATCTTGATTGATACCGATATTTGAGCGCTATATACTATATATACCGATTTTATGTATTCTGCGACTTATACTGAAATTCGATGAAGAATATTTTTTTCCTTGACTCCATCCCTCAAAAACTAAAGCCTGTAGAGAAAATGTCACCTATATGAGATATGTCAAGAAAAACGCCCAAATTTCATTATTGTTCTATTGTGATTGATACCGACATTTGAGCGCTATATGCTATATATGCCGATTTTTTGTCTTTGGCGACTAATGGTGAAATTCGATGAGGAGTATTTTTTTCCTTGACTCCATCTCTCTAAAACTTAAGCTTGTATTGAATTTGGTGCCAGTATGAAAAATGCTAAGAAAAACGTCCAAATGCTATTTTTGTCCCATTTTTTCGATATATCGCAATTGCAACTGATATTTGTTGGGTATATATTATATATAGCGATTTCTTGTGTTCGGTGACTTATAGTGAAATTCGATGAAGAATATTTTTTTCCTCGACACCATCCCTCTAAACCTTAAGCTTGAGGAGAAAATAGAGCGAATATGAAAAATCTCAAGAAAAAAGCTCAAATGCCATTTTTTATACATCTTAATTGATACCGATATTTGAGCGATATACAGTATATATACCGATTTCTTGTCAATCACAACTTATAGTGAAATTCGATGACGAATATTGTTTTCCTTGGCTGCATCCCTATAAAACTAAAGCTTGAGGAGAAAATGGAGCCCATATGAAAAATGTCAAGAAAAACGTTTTAATGTCATT
This sequence comes from Musca domestica, assembly GCF_030504385.1. Lineage (NCBI taxonomy): Eukaryota > Metazoa > Arthropoda > Insecta > Diptera > Muscidae > Musca > Musca domestica. The sequence continues at coordinate 1,433,959 of NW_026712134.1, read as the reverse complement.
TTTGTTCAATCTTGATTGATACCGATATTTCAGCGCTATGTATTATATATACCGATTTCTTGTGAATGACAACTTATAGTGAAATTCGATGAAGAATATTTTTGTCCTTGACTCCATCCCTCTAAAACTAAAGCTTGAGGAGAAAATTGAACCAATATGAAAAATGTCAAGAAAAACGCCAAAACTCTACTTTTTGATTTATCTTGATTGATACCGACATTTAAGCGCTATATACTATATATACCGATTTTTTTTAATGGAAATTTATACTGAAATTCGATGAAGAATATTTTCTTCCTTAACATAACCCCTCTAAAACTTATGCCTGTGGAGAAAATCCGACCAAAATAAAATATATCAAAAAAACGCCCAAAAACACATTTTCGATGTATCGATATTGCAACCGATATTTGTCGTTTATATATTATTTATATCGATATATTGTGTTCGGTGACCCATAGTGATATTTGATTCTGAGTATTTTTCTCTTTAGCTCCAGGTCCCTAAAGTGGAGAATTCTGGATACAATTGGGTCATTTTTAAAAAATACCCAAAATGGAAAAACGTCAAAAAAAAACCCTTTCGATATATCGCAATTGCAACCGATATATGTCTATTATATATTATATATAGCGATTTCTTGTGTTCGGAGACCCTTAGTGAAATTTGATTCCGAGTAGTTTTCTCTTTAGCCCCAAGTCCCTAAAGTGGAGAATTCTGCCTTAAACTGGGTCATTACTAAAAAATACCCAAAATTGAAAGCCGAAGTGCCACCACCGTTAACCCGTTAGGAACCGTATATTTTCCATAACTCCAACTAATTTTTTTTTTTGCCCAAGCGGGTACTGCACTAGTTTTACATACTATCGACAGCCATATCTAGGTGTATGTGTATGTCTGTGTGCATATGTAAATTATATTCAAGTTTAAATCGGCCTGTACATCCAGCCATCCATCCATCCATTTGTCGCTTCGTTTATCATTTGAACGAACACGCCATAAAGTTGACAGTTTTTCGTCAACTGACAGCTGTCTACATTATTAACGAAGTTGTTGCTGTTGCTTTTGTTTTATTTACCCGTATTTGAGTACACATTTTAACGGAGTTTTAATGTTTCAAAAAAAATGCTCCAGCTTTTTTTTAATTTTTTTGTGAGCGAGTTGAAGTGAACGGTTTTGCTGGTATGGTGTAACGGTGACCTTCTTCTATATGGCATTTTGTTGTTGTATTTTGTTGTTGCTGTTTTTTTATTTTTATTACAAACTATTTATAACTTAACACACATACGTAGCTACAATTAAATGAACCTTAACGACTTTTTTTTGGTGTGACACTTTGTTTGCGGACAGCTCCATTGCACTCTTCGGGCAATGCAGTGACTTTGGTTGGTGTTGTTGCTTCCCACGCTGAAAAATTCCCAAAATTTTGAAATTTCAAAAAAAAAAAAAAAAAACAGAAAAAAATCCCACACAGATACGTCAACTGAATCGGGAGGGAATTGGGTATTTAAGCAGAGATTTTTAAATAAATTTTTGAGGGAGGAGTTTTCAAAGGAGACATTTTTAAGAATTATTGTCGGATTTTTAGGTCCCTTCTTAAGTGGATTTTTAAAGCCTATTTTAAGGATTTTTTAAAGAATTTTTTAATGTCTTTAAAGGTTTTGAAACGTGGATTTTTTTCAATTAAAGAATTTTGATGATTTTTAAATGTTTATTTTTAAAGCCTATTTGAAGGCGCATAAGAGAGGATTTCTTAAAGCATATTTAGAGACAGTTAAAAGTGGATTTTAAATAAATTTTGAGGCATACTTTAAGGGGTTGAAACCAGGATTTTTTAAAGAATTTGTAAAGGTCTTTAAATGTGGATTTCTTTAAGAAATTTTTGAGGGATATCTAAAGGTCTTCATTTATATCTCCCTAAGTATCACGGATATTTCTGCGATTTATACTAGGGCTACAAATTTTTTGTTGTTGGGGAAATTCGAAATTCGATCGAAAATATTTTTTCCATTGGCAGCAACTTGGTAAAATTTGCACAAAATTGAAAAATACTAAAAATAATAAATTTATTCTCTTTTTATTGAGGCATCAACATTGGAAACGATATTTTAGAGGTAAATATCATATTTTCCGATTTCTTGTGTGTGAAGGCTCATAGTGAAATTTGGTGTAGAATATTTTTTCCTTTAACATTACTCATGTAGAGTAAAGTCCTGTGGCTAAAATGGCCACCAGGACGGAAATATAAAAAAAAATATTTTAATTTCTGAAATATATATCTAAATTGCAACCGACATTGCGGTCCTATATATAATATTTACAGATTTTTTGTATTTGGTGACCCATAGTGAAATTCGATGCAGAAGATTTTTTCCATTGACACCATCCCTCTAAGACTTAAGCTTGTGGAGAAAATGCAACCAATATGAAGTATGTCATGAAAAACGCCCAAATGCAATTTTTGCTCAATCTTGATTGATACCGATATTTGAGCGATATATATTATATACACAGATTTTTATGGTGAAAATCGATAAGTAACATTTTTTCCCTTAACACCATCCCTCTCAGACTTAAGCTTGAGGAGAAAATGCAACCAATATGAAATATGTTAAGAAAAACGCCCAAAAGCAATGTTTGCTCAATCTTGATTGATATCGATATTTGAGCGCTATATATTATATATACCGATTTTTTGCCTTCGGCGACTTATGGCGAAATTCGATAAAGAATATTTTTTTCTTTGACGCTATCCCTCTAAAATTCGTGGCTGTGGAGAAATCGCCACCAATATGAAAATAGTTAGAAATAAAGCGCTCAAACTCCTTTCTTGATTGATACCGATATTTGAGGGCTATATATTATATATACCGATTTTTTGTTAATGGCAACTTATAGTGAAATTCGATGAAGAATATTTTTTCCCTTAACGTTACCCCTCTAAAACTTGTGACTGAGGAGTAAATGACAATAATATAAAAGATATAAATAATCCAAAAATCTATTCCTAATATATCGTGTGGATTTTTTAAAGAATTGTTCAAGGTCTTTAGAGGCCTTCAAACGTGGATTTTTTAAAGAATTTGGGAAAAATATTTAGAGGCCTTCGAACGTGGATTTTTTAAAGAACTTCGGAGGAATATCTAGAGGCCTTCAAACGTGGATTTTTTAACGAACTTCGGAGGAATATCTAGAGGCCTTCAAACATGGAATTTTTAAAGAATTTTGGAGGGGTATTTAAAAGACCCCAAAATAATTTTTTTCAAAGAATTTTGGAAGGGTATTTAAAAGACCCCAAAATAATTTTTTTCAAAAAAATTTTAAGGCGTATTTAGAGGCTTTTAACCGTGGATATTTTTAAAGAATTTGGGAGGAATATTTAGAGGCCTTTAAACGTGGATTTTTAAAGAATTTCGGAGGAATATTTAGAGGCCTTCAAACGTGGATTTTTTAAAGAATTTTGGAGGAATATTTAGAGTCCTTCAAACGTGGATTTTTTAAAGAATTTCGGAGGAATATTTAGAAGCCTTCAAACGTGGATTTTTTAAAGAATTTTGGAAGGGTATTTAAAGGTCCTCACACGTGGATTTTTTAAAGAATTTTTGAGGGGTATTTAGAGGCCTTCAAACGTGGATTTTTTAAAGAATTTCGGAGGAATATTTAGAAGCCTTCAAACGTGGATTTTTTAAAGAATTTTTGAGAGATAATCAAAGGCCCTCAAACGTGGATTTTTAAAGAATGTTGGTGGTATATTTAGAAGCTTTCAAGAGTCGATTTTAAACTAATTTTGGAGGAGTATTTAGAGGCCTTTAAACACCGATTTTTTAAAGTAATTTTTAGGGATAGTTTTGGAGGGATATTTAGAGGCCTTCAAACGTGTGTTTTTTTAAATAATTGTTTAGGGATAGTTTTGGAGGAGCATTTGTAGGCCTTCAAACGTGAATTTTTTTTTAAGAAAAACCTTAAAAAGTGGATTTTTTTTAATTTGGAGAGGTATTTAGTTGCATTTGTTTAAGAATTTTGGAGGAGTATTTAGAGACATGTAAACGTGATTTTTTTAAAATAATTTTTGAGGGATATTTAAAAGCCTTTAGACATGGATTTATGAGGGGTATTTAAAGGCCTTTAAACGTGGAATTTTTAATGATTTTTTTTAAAACAATTCATGGGGATTTTCGATTTATTTTTGAGGGATTTTTAAAGGCCCTCAAAATAGTTTTTTTTTAATAAATTTTTGAGGGTCTAAAGGGGATTTTTAAGAGCCCTCAAAATTGGTTTTTAAATAAATTTGTGAGGGTCCTCCAAAGAGGATTTTCAGCACCTTCAAGCTCTGATTTTTAAATGAATTTTCGATTGAATTTTTTTTCGATTTGAATTCCAAAAGAGTTTTTCATTCATTTATTGGGGGCCTTCCCTAAAAATTGTTTTTTTTTAAAATAAATTTTCGAGGGTCTTCCAAAGGGGATTTTTTCAGAATTTTAATTTTCAAAGGAATTTTTGAGGGTCATCCAAAAGAGTTTTTTAATGATTTATGAAGGGCCTTCCAAGGTGGATTTTTGAATAATTTTTCTAATGCCATCCAAAGTGGATATTTCATGAATTTTCGAGAAATATTTGAAATCTTTTAAGTATAGAATTTCAAATAAATTTTTCGAGGTCAATCCAGAATTTTCGATAAATTCTTGAGGGTCACCCAAAGTTGTTTTGATGAATTTTTTGAGGTCCACAATAGAGAATTTTTATGAATTTCTGAGGTGTAGTTAAAGCCCTTCAAACGGAGATTTTTTTTTTAAATTTTCGGCAATAACCCAAATGAAATTTTTGAGGAAGATATTATGGCCTTCAAATGGGGATTTTTATATAATTTATCAAGGGTCTTTAAAAACTTTTGAGGGATAATGAAAGGTGTTTTAAATGTGGGTTTTGTAAATAAATTTTTGAGGACCACTCAAGGAGACTTTTAATGGGGTTTTGGGGGACGTTAGAAAGCCTTCAATTGTGGATTTAAAAATTAAATTTTGAGCTCAATTCGAAGTTCCAATATTTTTTTAAGAGTCATTTACCAAAACTTTGTATGCATTTTTTGGCGGATATTGTGAGGCTTTCTGAAGAGATCTTCCTAAGAGAGTTTTTAGTGAAATTTTTAGGGCCACTAAAAGACCTTCCCAAGCGGAATTTTTCATTGAATTCTAATTCCATTTGAAATTAGCCTTCCCGGACAAAAATGTCCCAACATCTAAGGCATGTAGGTGTGCCATTGAGGTGTCTCGTGTTTCCATGCAGCAGAAGAAAAAGTATTAGAGAAAATACAATTGGCGCCACTTAAGGTCTCTGAATCGACTCTAGGTTGGTTTACTTTTTTTTTGCCACATTGGCAAAAAAACACACAAAACTGTTAATGGCTAAGTAGGTTTCTTGGTTGTTTTATTTTCCGCCAATGTCTTGTGTTTTCTGGTTCTTCTGTGTTGCAATTATTTTTGCAGCGTGTGTTGCTTCTAAGCCACTTAGCCAAGAACACGTTTCGGGATGTAAAGTAAGAAAAATCAAAAAAAAAAATTAAAAATAAAAATAAAAAAATATGCAAATGTTTGTGGCGCCATGTCTGTATCCAAAAAAAAAATAATAATAATAAAAATAATAATAAAAAATAAAAAAAAAAAAAAATAATAAAACTAAAAATAAAAAAATAAAAAAAAAATAATAAAATTAAAAATAAAAAAATAAAAAAATCTATTGCAAAAATCGCTAAATAGAAATATTTTTTTTTTTTTTTTGGTAAAAAAAAATTATTTAAAAATTGTTAATTCATTAACACCTCACATTAATTGCGGGGATTATGTCTTGTTCTTTTTGTTTCTAATGATTTATAAGACTCTTAAAAGTGCTTAAATTGAAGTGTTATTCAATAAAAATAATTTCACAGACATGGAGGCGCGTGTCAAACCATTTTGCATTGACATAAAATTGGCCCTAGGGCGTAGAAGTGAGGTTGGTTGGTGGTCACACAAAAAAAATCGTAGAACGTAAATGTAAAGGCCGTTTCTTAATCCAATTGCCCAGGGCAGGCTAATCCTCCTTCAAGGGGGATTACTTAAAATTGGCCAAGAAGACAATGAAATGTTAACAAAATGTTACCTGTTTGGAAGTAAATGGAGATTTTAATTGATGAAACATACCTGCAAAGAGAAGAATTGTAAAAAATAAATTATTTAAAAATTGAGAACGGAAAAAAAATAATTAAAAATTTCATAAAAAACCAAAGTTGAAAATAGCTCTCAAAAATTCGTGCAGGAGCCCATATTAGTAGCCACCATAATATATCTTAGAAATTATTTAAAATTTTTTTGAAAATGTCGTCTAAAAATTTTTAAAAAAAGTCCCATATTTTTTATGGCCCTTATAAGTCTCCCACATATCATCAGCCCTCTTTTGGGAAATGGCTTTTCATATATGCCTTAAAAATGTTTGAAAGAGCCCTGAAGAATTCAAGAAGAAACAGTAGACCTCTAGATATTACCCTAATTTCATTAAAGTATCCTGGGTAAAAGACCCATTAAAATCGACCCCCTAAAAATTCGAGCAAAAATAATTTGAAAAAAAAAATTCAAAAAAAAAAACGAACATAAAATTTCCTGCGGTAAAGATCTTCAGATATTACAAAAAAATAAAATAAAAAAATAAAATAAAAAATAAAAATGTTAAATAAAATTAAATTCAAATATTCTCAAAAAAATTCGTTCAGAAATAAAAAACAAAAAAATATAAAAAAATCCTTTGATCAAGATCTTTAAATATCCTCAAAACAATCGCCCAGAAATAACATGAAGTCCCAAAAAAAAAAAACAAAAACAAAAATTCCGGAAAAAAAAGTAATTTAATAATCCCCCCAAAATTCATCCACTCAAAATCACCTACGAACTCGTTAATATATGCCTTAAAAATGTTCGAAAGAGCATTGAAGAATTCAAGTAGAAAGAGTAGACCTCTAGATACTACCCTAATTTCATTAAAGTATCCTGGGCAAAAGACCCATTAAATTCGGCCCCCTAAAAATTCGACCAAAATTAATTTGAAGAAATTTAAAAAAAAAAAAAAAAACATAAACATAAACATAAACAATTGAGAAATGTCCTTCGGTAAAAATCTTCAGATATCACAAAAAAATTAAATAAAATAAACAACTAAATAAAATATTAAATAAAATATATTTCAAATATTAAAAAAAAAATCCGTTTAGAAATTTAAAAAATTCCTATGGTCAAGATCTTTAAATATCCTCAAAACAATTGCCTAGAAATAACTTGAAGTCTCAAAAAAAAAAAAAAAAAAAAACGGAAAAAAAGAAGTAATTCAAAAATCTCCCGAAATTCGTCCCCTCAAAATCACCTAAAAATTCAATAAAAAGGAGTAAGTCTCTGGATATCGACATAAATTATTTAAAATATTCTTTAGAAAAAATATCTTAAAATGTCCTTTTAAAAATTCGCCCCAAAGTAATTTGAAGAAGGTTTCCTAGAACACCACCCCCCCCCCCCCCCAAAAAAAAATGGTCATTCGGAAAAAACCGAAAAAAGAATAACTCAAAAAAATCCCCCAAAATTCATCCACTCAAAATCACCTACGAACTCGATAAAAAGGCGTAGGTCTCTGGATATCGACATAAATTATATAAAATATTCTTGAGAAAAAATATCTTTAAATATCCTCTAAAAATTCGTCTGAAAGTAATTTGAAAAATGCTTCCTAAAAAACATTTCAAAAATGCTAAAATTTGCTTTTCAAATATCCTCAAAAAATTATAATATTTCCTGCCGAAAAGATCATCAAATAGCCTCAAAAAATTCGCCCAAAAATAATTTAAAGAAGGTATCAAAAAAAAAAAAAATCCTAAAGAACAAAAAATCCCCCTAAATTCATCCACTCGGACTCACTTATGAATTTATAAAAATAAAATAGATATCAACATAAATTCTTGGGAAAAATACCTTTAAATGTCCTCTAAAAATTCGTGTGAAAATAATTTGAAAAATGCTTCCTAAAAACCCTTTCAAAAATGCTAAAATTTGCTTTGGTAAAGATTTTCAAATATTCTCAAAAAGTTGTAAAATTTCCTGCCGAAAAGATCATCAAATATCCTCAAAAAAAATTCGACCAAAAATAATTTGAAGAAGGTATCCTAAAAAAATCCAAAAAAAAAATCAAAAAATCCCCCGAAATTCATCTACTCGAACTCATTTATGAATTTAATAAAAATAAAATAGATATCAACATAAATTCTTGGGAAAAATACCTTTAAATGTCCTCTAAAAATTAGTGTGAAAATAATTTGAAAAATGCTTCCTAAAAACCCTTTCAAAAATACTAAAATTTGCTTTGGTAAAGATTTTGAAATATCCTCAAAATATTATAATATTTCCTGCAGTAAAGATATTTAATTATCCTCTAAAAATTCGATCAAAAACAAGGTCCCCCCACCTCAAAAAAAAAAAATCTTTTAAAAATTCCGCAAAATTCATTCAAAAAAATTTCTGTTAAAATGCCTCTTTATTTTTCTCAAAACTTTGTTAGAAAGTCCTTAACAATGCCCTTATACGTCCTTTTTTTAATATGAAAAAAAAAAAAAATATTTTTTTGAAGAAGTCTTTAAAAATCTCTAAAAAAAAACTCGTCAAAATTAGGTTTTAAAAAGACCTATCCATAAAAATTGCTTAAAATTTCGTCGAAATTTCCAAAATAATTTGTCAAAGGTCTTTAAATATCCTTTTTGGGAAAGGCATTAAAACATCCTTTTTAAATTCGAATAAAAATTCCTTCAAAGAATCCCCAACATTATTCCAAAACAACTATTCCCATAATTCAGATATCGCTCAAAACTCGTTGAAATATATCCCTAAAAAAACCCTAAAAAAACATTTCTCTAGAAATATCCCCCGAAAATTTCATGTGAAAAAGCCTTTCGATGTTCTTCAAAACTTTCTTCGAAAGTCCTTGGAATATGTCTTTATATATCCTTTTGAAATCTGGCTTCATTTTTTTATGTTTTGAAAAAGTCTCTAAAAATCGTTCAAAAATTCGTAAAAATTTTCTTCTAAAAAGGCTTGGGAACTAAGTCCATAAAAATCGCTCAAAAATTTGTCAAAGTTTCCTCCAAAATTTTGCAAAAAAAAAAAAAATAAATAAAATAAATGAATAAAATAAATAGAATAAATAAATAAAATAAATAATAATAAAATATAATCTCTATGAGAAAATAGCTTAAGATAACTTCAACAGATCGTTGACAGATATCCCCAAAATGTCCCTCAAAAATTCATAATAAAATGCTTTTAAGAAGTCCTTTGAAATCTCCTTTTAATTCATCCAAATTTCCCTGAAAATATTCCCCGAAAATTCATTGCAAAACGGTCTTTCAATTTTGCTCCTAATTTTGTTCTTAAGTCCTTGTAAAATATATTTTATCCTTTTTTATTTATCTTTTTTAAATCTGACTAATTTTTTTTCGAAGAGGTCCCTTAAACTCGCTCAAGAGTTCGTAAAATTTCCCCAAAAATTCTTCTAAAAAATTAATCAAAATTTCACAGCAAAAATAGCTACATAAATCCTCCAAAAATGCTTCCACAAACCATTGACAGATATCCCCAAAAATATCCCTTAAAAATTCATTCATCCCCCAAAATGTATCAATATTTTTCATGGAAATATTCCTCAAATTCCGTGTGAATTCTTTTAAAATTTGACAAAAAAAAATCAGTTGAAGAAATTCTAAAAAAGTCGCACAAAAATTCGTCAAAAATTTGACAATATTTCTTTGCAAAAATTGCATCAGATATCCCCCAAAAACCCTTCTAAAAATCGACGAGAAATAGTCCCAAAATATCCCCAAATATTCGTAATAAAATCCTTCAAGAACTCCTTTTAAAATTCCTCAAAATGTATCAATATTTTCCCCAAAATATTCCTCAAACTTTCGTCCAAAAATTCCTTGTGAAGAGGCCTTTCAATGGTCCTCAAAACTTCCTTGGAGAGTCCTTGAGAAAGACCATCAAATATCCTTTTAAAATTTGTCAAAAAAAAGAATTCAGTTTAGGAAGTCCCCAAAAAAATCGCACAAAAATTCGTCAAAATTTCCCCAAAAAATCATCCAAAAAATTAATCAAAATTTCGCCGCAAAAATTGCTTCAGATATCTTCCAAAAACTCTTCTAAAAATCGTTGACAAATTGTCTCAACATATCCCTCAAAAATTCATAATAAAACCCTTTTAAGGAAGTCCTATAAAATTCCCCCAAAATGTATCAATATTTTCCCAGAAATATTCCTCCAAATTTTTTTCTGAAGAGACCTTTCAATGTTCCTCAAAACTTCCTTGGAGAGTTCTTGAGAAAGCCTTCAAATAACTTTTTAAAAATTGTCAAAAAAAAAAATTCAGTTTAAGAAGTCCCAAAAAAAATCGCACAAAAATTCGTCAAAATTTCCCCAAAAAAATTGTCAACATTCTTTGCAAGAATAGCTTCAAATATCTCCCAAAAACTTTTCTAAAAATCGCTGAGAAATACTCTCAAAATATCCCTCAAAAATTCATCATAAAATCCTTGGAAGGAGTCCTATCCATGTCCTATTCCATGGAAATATTCCTTAAAATTTAGTTCCAAATTTTTTTCAATCAAATATTTTTTACAATTCATCTTAATATCTCTTACAATCTCTCAGCAGAACCTAAAAATTTGTTTGAAAAAAAAGAACTAAACACCATAAAACAGATTTCTTTGGGCTTGGCTCTAACCATTAACAGGCTCTTAAACTTGGCGAAAAAACACCACACACACATACACACACACACCAAACCAAATAATGGCAATACGTTCCGAAACTATTGAACTGTTAGAGGAGATGAAAGGCCTTATGAATTGCTTTGGCTCCTCGCAATCGCAATATGAAGTGGGTTGGGTAATGGCCCATAAAAAAATAACAAAAAAAAATACAACAACAACAAAAAATCAGTAGATTTGTATTGTAGATTTGCGGTTCTTCTGGGTGTACACCATTCCCAATTCAATGATTGCTGGCCGGAGCTCACCTACAATAACAGTTTTGCAAAAAATGAAAAAAAAAATCTAAAAACTTAATGAAAGTTGTCTTTCGCCTGTAGTTCGATTTTTATGAGTTATGGTTTGGTTTCAGTTGTTGGTTTCTTTTTTTGTTTTTGGTTGTTATGACCCTGACGAATAGGAACTGAAAATGGCCAACACCGATTTGGAATACAACCGAAACCGCAGTTAGATCAGAACTTGAAGCGGGAGTTGCTGTTAAGAATTATCTATTGGCTGGGTGTCCTAAATATCTTTTCATTAAATCCACAGACGTGGATTTAAAAAAAAAAAAACATTTTTTCAATAAATCCACTAAAATGGATTTTTTAAAAAATATTTTTTCATTAAATCCACAGACGTGGATTTTAAAAAAAAAATATTTTTTCAATAAATTCACAGACGTGGATTTTTTAAAAAATATATTTTTTCAATAAATCCACAGACGTGGATTTTTAAAAAAAAATATTTTTTCCATAAATCCGCAAGCGTGGATTTTTTAAAAAATATTTTTCAATAAATCCACAGGCGTGGATTTTTTAAAAAATATTTTTTCAATAAATCCATAGACTTGGATTTTTTAAAAAAATATTTTTTCAATAAATCCACAGGCGTGGATTTTTTAAAAAATATTTTTTCAATAAATCCACAGGCGTGGATTTTTAAAAAAATATTTTTTCAATAAATCCGCAGGCGTGGATTTTTTAAAAAATATTTTTTCAACAAATCCATAGACGTGGATTTTTTAAAAAATATTTTTTCAATAGACGTCGATTTTTTAAAAAATATTTTTTCAATAGACGTCGATTTTTTAAAGAATATTTTTTCAATAAATCCACAGGCGTGGATTTTTTAAAAAATATTTTTTCAATAAATCCACAGGCGTGGATTTTTTAAAAAATATTTTTTCAATAAATCCACAGGCGTGGATTTTTTAAAAAATATTTTTTCAATAAATCCACAGGCGTGGATTTTTTAAAAAATATTTTGTCAATAAATCCACAGGCGTGGATTTTTTAAAAAATATTTTTTCAATAAATCGCCAGACGTGGATTTTTGAAAAAAATATTTTTTCAATAAATCGCCAGACGTGGATTTTTTAAAAAATATTTTTTCAATAAATCGCCAGACGTGGATTTTTTAAAAAATATTTTTTCAATAAATCCACAGGCGTGGATTTTTTAAAAAATATTTTTTCAATAAATCCACAGGCGTGGATTTTTTAAAAAATATTTTTTCAATAAATCCACAGGCGTGGATTTTTTAAAAAATATTTTTTCAATAAATCCACAGGCGTGGATTTTTTAAAAATATTTTTTCAATAAATCCACAGGCGTGGATTTTTTAAAAAATATTTTTTCAATAAATCCACCGACGTGGATTTTTTAAAAAATATTTTTTCATTAAATCCATAGACGTAGATTTTTTAAAAAATATTTTTTCATTAAATCTATAAACGTAAATTTTTTTTAAAAATATTTTTTCAATAAATCCACTGACTTAGATTTTTTAAAAAATATTTTTCAAAAAATCCATAGACGTGGATTTTTTAAAAAAATATTTTTTTTCAATAAATCCACAGACGTGGATTTTTTAAAAAATATTTTTTCAATAAATCCACAGACGTGGATTTTTTAAAAAATATTTTTTCAATAAATCCACAGGCGTGGATTTTTTAAAAAATATTTTTTCAATAAATCCACAGGCGTGGATTTTTTAAAAAATATTTTTTCAATAAATTCATAGACGTGGATTTTTAAAAAAAAATATTTTTTCAATAAATCCACAGGCGTGGATTTTTTAAAAAATATTTTTCTTCAATAAATTCATAGACGTGGATTTTTAAAAAAAAATATTTTTTTCAATAAAATTATAGACGTGGATTTTTTAAAAAATATAATAAATTGTCTGTTTTTCACTAACCGGTCTTGATTAATTTTTATATTTTTTTTTTTTTTGGAAACCATTTTTTTGTTTCCATTGACTTTAGCCTTCCGTATTGCAAGTCCATTCACCTCCCCATATGTCTGTCACCATACCTCATTACAAGTGTTCTCCTTTGTCATTTAAATAATATTTTACATTCAGATCTACATAGAAAAAAAAATAATAAATGGTTTTTATTATTTTTGTATTTTTTTTTTACAATTCTGTAAAATGTGTAACACTTGTGTAAATAATGGACTAATAAAAAAACGTGCAGCCATCAGGTTAGAACAAACAGAAATGTTGAAAGTTAAACATTCACGAGCAATTATTCGCCTAATGAGGGAAACAAAAAATTAAAAAAAATAGAAATTAAAAAAAAAATAATAAAAACAAATAAAAAATATTTTTTGAGCAAATATTAGACAAACCTCCCCACCTTAAAAGGTGTTTTTCCACGTCGCCTCTTGATATTAAAAAAAACAATTAAGAAAAATTAAGTCTAGGTTTCAAATTTTCTTCATCCACCTACGTATCTAGCCCTCTTTACTGTGTCTGAATATCCATTTCAAATGTTAATTAATGTTGTTTTTTTTTTTTTTTTTTTTTTCAATTTTTTTTTTCTGCTTAATGCTCAACTTTCTGCCCGGTCTGTCATGCGCTGGCTGGTGTATCATCTTTCCTCCGCATCGTTTTGAGATAAGTTTTGTTGAACAAATGTTTTTCTATGTTGCGGTTTAGGATTTCAGATGATTCTGTGAATTCAAAGAACCCCAGAGACAAAATGATAAAAAAGCAAAAAAAAACAAGCTCACACAAATATTAATTACAGATAAGATTTCTACAAGATCATTAGCTGGCTGAATGATCTCGAAAATTTAGATCAAAATAGAAGAAAAAAATAAAAAAAAACATGAAAATATTTTTTCAATAAATCCACAGACGTTGATTTTTTTTTTAAATATTTTTCATTAAATCCACTGACGTGGATTTTTAAAAATATATTTTTCCACATATGTGGATTTATTGAAAAAATATTTTTTAAAAAATCCACGCCTATGGATTTATTGAAAAAATATGTATTAAACAATCCACGTCTATGGATTTATTAAAAAAATATTTTTTAAAAAATCCACGCCTATGGATTTATTGAAAAAATATTTTTTAAAAAATCCACAATCCATATTTTTTCAATAAATCTATAGACGTGGATTTTTAAAAAAATATTTTTTTGTAAATCCAAGCCTGTGGATTTATTGAAAAAATATATATTTTTTTAATCCACGACTGTGGTTTTAATGAAAAAATATATTTTTTTAAATCCACGACTGTATTTATTGAAAAAAATATTTTTTTTAAAAAATCCACGTCTGTTGATTTATTGAAAAAAAATATTTTTTAAAAAATCCAGGTCTGTGGATTCATTGAAAAAAATATTTTTTAAAAAATCCACGTCTATGGATTTTTTGAAAAAATATTTTTTTAAAAAATCCACGTCTGTGGATTTATTGAAAAAATATTGTTTAAAAAATCCACGCCTGTGGATTTGTTGAAAAAATATTTTTTTCAAAATCCACGTCTGTGGATTTATTGAAAAAAATATTTTTTTCAAAATCCACGTCTGTGGATTTATTGAAAAAAATATTTTTTTCAAAATCCACGTCTGTGGATTTATTGAAAAAAATATTTTTTTTTAAAAAAATCCACGTCTGTTGATTTATTGAAAAAAATATTTTTTTTTAAAAAAATCCACGTCTGTTGATTTATTGAAAAAATATTTTTTAAAAAATCCACGCCAGTGAAGTAAATGAAAAAATATTTTTTTTTAAAATCCACATCGGTGGATTTTTTGAAAAAATATTTTTTTAAAGATCCACGTCTGTGGATTTTTTGAAAAAAAAAATATTTTTTAAAAAATCCACGTCTGTGGATTTTTTGAAAAAAAAAATTTTTTTAAAAAATCCACGTCTGTTGATTTATTGAAAAAATACTTTTTAAAAAATCCACGTCTGTGGATTTATTGAAAAAATAATTTTTTTAAAATCCACCTCTGTGGATTTATTGAAAAAATATATTTTTTAAAAAATCCACGTCTGTGGATTTATTGAAAAAATATTTTTTTTTAAAAAATCCACCTCTGTGGATTTATTGAAAAAATATTTTTTTAAAAATTCCACGTCCGTGGATTTATTGAAAAAATATTTTTTTAAAAAAATGCACTTCTGCGGATTTATAGAAAAAATATTTTTTTTTAATCCAAAGAAATGTGAGATTTTTTTGTGATTATTAGATTTATTTAAAATCTATGCAGAACCATGTCTTACCACACGTCTCGACAACGAGTGTGGGACAATGGAGGCGAGAGAACTCCAAAAAAAAGATCAACTGAATTGATTTAACCTTTATTCGTTTAAGTTTTAAATTAGCTATTGTTTTGTCGTCTTTCTTCTTGGATTTCATGATTTGTGATGGCTGTTTTAGACAATATTTCATTGTTTTTTTATTCCATGTCTATGGCGTTTGAAAGAACGCCATCGACAACAAATGTATTTTGTGTAGACTGGTTTCGAATGATAGCAACGATAAAAAACGTGACTTTATTTGAAAACACGAGATTTTCGGTTTTTTTCATTTTTTCCCCAAACTTATTCATTTTTTATAACTTTTATTAGCATTAAACCAGATATCGACGCTTGCAATTAAATCAAAAAATGCTGTGATGTATAGATATCCAATATTGAAATAACCAAAGTTATAGGCAAAATATGCGTGAAACGTGAAATCACAGTTTTGTAAAGTGGGGGGACGAGGAGGGCGAAGGGAAGTGGGTGAACAAAAATGAAGACGTGGGTGTTTGAATATTTTTTTGATTAGAGAGACTTTATAATTTCAAATTAAAAATATAACAGAAAAAGTTTTGGTTTTGGAAATTTTCAAAAAAATGGAACAATACAATCTCTGACATGTTTGCATGAAAATAATTCAAAAATAATTTTCTAAAATTTTTTTATAAAATCTTATGATATTAAAAATTGGTAATATTTAGAAGATTTAGGAAGAGGGAAGTCCCTGCTTCCAGAATAAATTTATTTCATCAAAATATTTTAGATATTTCGAAAGTTATGGCCACAGAATAGTAGTACGCAAAAAAATGTTTTCACAAGGGAAATATAAGCACTTCCACATTTTTGAGCATAACTCTGGAATTTGATGGGTTATCTAAATAAATTGGCACTTGAATCGAAGATCAGATACTCTTCTTTAAATATATAACCAGAAACAAGAAAGTTCCACTACAAAATTTAAGGTTCTTCTCTAGTTAAACATTTCCTTCTTTGAAATATAAACAAAGAATCAACACATAGACGATTTTCAAAAAATTTTTACAAAATATTTTGTAATAAAATATGATTAGCTATTTGTTTATTACACAATTTTAGAAGCTCTTCTTTCAAGATCAATTTATTTCATAGAAATATTCCACTTAGTTCAAAAGTTATGGCCCCCTGAACAGTAGTACGCAAAAAATGTTTTCTGAGGGAAAATTTTAAGCACTTGCACAATTTTAAGTATATCTCTGGAATTAGATGGGTTATCTAAATAAAATGGTACTCGAATCGAAGATCAGATAGCCTTCTTCAAATTTGTAACCAGAAACAAGAAAGTTTTTAACCATATTTTAATGTTTTTCTCTGATGAGACATTTTCACCTCTAAAATATTTCCAAAAGTTCTACTCATAGAAAATTTTCAAAAATTTGTTTTGAAAATTTTTATGAGAAAATATGACCAGCCATTTATGAATTACAAAAGTGTAGATGCCCTTCTTCCAAAATTAATTTATTTCATCGAAATAACTCAGTTATTTCCAAAGTTATGGCCCTTAGAACAGTAATACGCAAAAACTTGTCATAACAAGGGAAATTTAAGCACTTGCACAATTTTGGGCATATCTCTGGAATTAGATGGGTTATCTCAACGAATTTGACCTCTAATTAAAGATCAGATACCCTTCTTTAAATGTGTGATTGGGAACAAGAAGGTTACTCCACAAATGTTTAAGATTTTCTCTGGTGGAATATTTTCGACCTTAAAATTAATTCAAGAACTTTACTCATACACCATTTTCCAAAATTTGTTGTGAAAATTTTTGTGAGAAAATGTGACCAATAATTTAAGTATTTGAAAATTGTAGAGGACCTTCTTTAAATAACAATTTATCTCTCTAAAATATTCCACTTAGTTCAAAAGTTATGACGCTCAGATCTGTAATACGCAAAAAATTGCCTTGAGAAGGGAAATTTAAGCACTTTCACAATTTTGAGCATATCTCTGGAATTACGTGGCTTATCTCAACAAACTGTAGCTCAAATTGAAGATAAGATACTCTTCTTTAAATAATATAACCGAAAATAAGAAAGTTCCTATAAAAGTTGTTAGTGTTTTCTTTGATGGGACATTTTCACCTCTAAAATATTTCCAAGAACTCTACCCATAGAAGATTTTCAAAAATTTGTTGTGAACATTTTTGTGAAAAAATATTTCCGTAAATTTCTGAATTTTAAAATTGTATAATCCCTTTTTTCCAAAACAATTTATTTCATCGAAATAATCCAGTTATTTCCAAAGTTATGGCCCTCAGAACGGTAATACGCAAAAACTTGCCTTAACAAGGGAAATTTAAGCAATTGTACAATTTTGAGCATATCTCTTGAATTAGATGGGTTATCTAAACAAATTGCAACTCAAATTAAAGGTCAGATCTTCTTCTTTAAATATATAAGGGAAAACAAGAAACTTACTCCAGCATTATTAAAGTTTTTCTCTGGTGAAATATTTCCACCATAGAAATATAAACAATATATCAACTCATACACGATATTCAAAACATTTTTAAGCAATTTGTTCTCTTCTCATATGTTTAATATTTGTTATATTGAGAAAGTATAGAGCCTTTTCTTTCGAAAAAAGTTTAAATTATTCAAATATTCCAATCGATTCAAAAGATATTACGCAAAATTATGTCACCAAAAGGAAATATGTATTCTTCTGTTTTCCAAAGGATATCTCAGAAAGTAGGTAAGATATATTCACGAATTTTATACCGAATCACAGATTGGAAGTTATTCCTTAGAAATTTAAATAAAAATATTTCCATTCCGCTTATTTGTAAAGTTATGACACAGGAAGCATGATTAGGCAAACATTTCCTAAATTCGCAAAACTTAAGTTATTGCAAATTTTTGTTCATATCTCTGATATTTTATGAGCTATCTCAAAAAATTTGGTAGCAAATGAAAAGGAAGGATATCTGCTTCTAAAATATAACAAGAAATAGAAGGACAGCCTACAAAAATTTAGAATTTCTGTGAGTGGGAAATTTTTTAATCTTATGGTAAGGCGTATTCCAGTTGTCCAAGTTATTTTAAATTTTTTTTCTGAGGGTTCTCTCAAAGAAATATCTTTTATGTTGTTCCATGAGTGAGAGACCGGCTCTCAAGCTTTTTAAATCTCTTCATTTCATTAAAATGTTCCACTTCTTTCCAAAGTTATGACCCATCAAACCTGTGTACGTAAAAATGTCCCATTTTCGTAAAATTTAAGTAATTGCAGATTTTTGTTCATATCTCTGATATTTTGTGAGATATCTGAATGGTTTTGGTATTAAATTAAAGGGAAGACACTCTACTTTTAAAATTTAATACAAAATAGAAAGATACGCTACAAAAATTTAGGATTTCTTTGAGTGGATAATTTTGTAGTCATATGGTACAGTAAAGCGTATTCCAGTTGTCTAAGTTATTTGTAAATTTTCTGTGGGTTCTCTCAAAGAAATATATTTTACGTTGTTCCATGAGTGATAGACAGGCTCTCAAGTTTTTTAAATCTCTTTACTTCATTAAAATATTCCACTTATTTCCCAAGTTAGGGCCCAGCAAACCTGTGTACGCAAAAATGTCCCAATTTCGTAAAATGTAAGTAATTGCAGATTTTTGTTCATATCTCTGATATTTTATGAGCTATCTCAATAAATTTGGCAGCAAATGAAAGGGAAAGCAATCTGCTTTTAAAATATAATGCAAAGTAGAAAGGTACCCCCAAAAATTTAGGATTTCTGTGGGTGGAAAATTTTTGAATCATATGGTATGGTAAGGCATATTCCTGGTCTCCAAATTATTTTTTAAATTTTCTTTGGATTCTTCCAAAGAAATGTATTCTTCTGTGGTTCACAGATGTGAGTTAGATTCTTAGCCTCTTCGAATCAGTTTAGAAAATTTAAATATTCCGGGTTTTTCAAAAGTTATGCCCCAGAAAACATGATTACGCAAAAATGTCCTAAATTCATAAAATTTAAGTACTTGTACATTTTTGTTCATATCTCCGGTTCTGCATGAGCTACCTTCATCATTGGAACATTAAAAGAAAGATGATATTGCCTTCTTTCAGAATATGAGGTAATTATATAGTCAGTCCTCTAAAAATTATTATGTTAGCCTTGTGTAAGTAACTTTATTATAATAAGGTATGATAATAAGCCAACCATATATCCAAGCATTTTTGTTGTTTTCTGTGGGTTATTTCAAAGGAATGTATTTTCTTTTGTTCCAAAGATAAAAGAGAGCTTCTTAATCTATCAGAATTATTTCAGATCATTAAAATATTCCGAATATTTCAAAAGTTATGACCCAGGAAACATGATTACGCAAAAATGTCCTAAATTCGTAAAATTTAAGTAATTGTACAATTTTGTTCATATCTACGGTTCTGCTTCGGCTATTTTTATGATTGAGACATAAAATGAAAGATGATATAGTCTTCTTTCAGAATATGAGGTTATTATATAGTCAGTCCACTAAAGTTTTTTAAGTTAATCTTTGGTTAGTAACTTTACTATAATAAGGTATGATAATATGCCAACCATATATCCTGGTATTTTTGTTATTTTCTGTGGGTTCTTTCAAAGGAATGTATTTTATTTTGTTCCACAGGCAAAAGAGAGATTCTTAATCTATCAGAATCACTTTAGATCATTTAAATATTCCTGGTATTTCCTAAGTTATGCCCCAAAAAACATGATTACGCAAAAATGCCCTAAATTCGTAAAATGTAAGTAATTGCAGATTTTTGTCCATATCTCCGGTCCTGCATGAGCTATCTTCATGATTGAGACATAAAATGAAGGATGATATAGCCTTCTTTCAGAATATGAGGTAATTATACAGTCAGTCCTCTAAAAATTTTTATGTTAGTCTTGTGTAAGTAACTTTACTATAATAAGGTATGATAATATGCCATCCTTATATGCAAGTATTTTTTTTTATTTTCCGTGGTTTCCTTCAAAGGAATGTATTTTCTTTTGTTCCATAGATGAGAGACAGGCTCTTCAGCTTTCTTAATCATTTCAGATCATTAAAATATTCCAGGTATTTCAAAAGTTATGGACCAGAGAACCTCGTTACTCAAATCCAACCCCATATTCCTCGATTTGAGGTACCTCTACAGTTTTCCTGATATCTCCGGTATTTATTAAGCTACATCAGAAAATCTGGTGGCAAATGAAAGCTAGGATTCTTTTCTTTATCATTTATGCAAAAAGAGAATTTCTATGGTGGTATTGTTGGTGGTATTTTTCCCAAACTTATCAGACTTCCTCCATGCCATTAATATGCCAACCATATATCCTGGTATTTTTTTATTTTCAGTGGGTTCTTTCAAAGAAATGTATTTTTCTTTTGTTCCATCGATGAGAGATAGGCCCTTCAGCTTTCTTAATCATTTCAGATCATTAAAATATTCCAGATATTTCAAAAGTTATGGACCAGAGAACATCGTTACTCAAATTAAACCTCAAAATCCTCGATTTAAGGTACCTCTACAGTTTTCCTGATATCTCCTGTACTAGTTGAGCTACATCAGAAAATCTGGTGGCAAATGAAAGCTAGGATTTTTTACTTTACCATTTATGTAAAAGGAGAATTTTTATGGGGGCATTGTTGGTGGTATTTTTCCCAAACTTATCAGACTTCCTCTTTACCTTTATCGCTGCAATTTGCAATTAAAATTAACGCCACTAATAATATTTAAGTTTCTCGATTTTCAGTTCCAAACACACACACACACAGAAAAGTGGAGACACAAAATTTTCAAAAAAATATAAACATTTACAAAGTTGTACAATTAAAAGCAACAACAACAAGAATAATGATGGACAGAAAAACGAAAACAAAAAAAGAAAATTACAAATTTTTCATTTAGCGTTTCGTTTTGTTTGGTTTGCTTACAAACCCAACAAATCGAAATAAAACAAATTAACTGAAATATATGTATATCGAAATTTGTTTGTATTTAAACATATATTTTCAAACCAGTTTTGGTGTAGAAACCTTTTGGAAGACAAGACCAAGAGAGAAACTGGTCAAAATGACTGCTGAAGAAAAAAAACTAGGGAAGCTGCCATGACGATGCTAAGGCAAAACTAAACGTTAAACGCTATGACAAGGCAGAGACAAACTCCGAACTACAAAAAAAAAAAAAACAAAAATAAGAAAAAAATCCGCAGACCTAAAACAAAACTGATGAACCAGGCAAAATGAAACTAAGGCTACGAAAACAAAAAAAGCAACAAAAAAAAACTTGAATCATTATTGAGCGGCTCAGTGGCTGGCTGGTCGGCAAGTTCCAGCAGCATTATCATCATTATGATCGTCATGGTCATGATCATTGACGCCAGTTTGCTTTGCAAACCGGGGCGATTTGTACCGCAACGAATCTTTGTCTGGCTACAGCCGATCAAGCCAAACAACCAGCCAGCCATCATCAACAACAGAAGCTTTTCAGAGCTTGATTTTAAACAAACCGTAAAGAACGAAGATCAAGCAAGGTACACACATCCTTGCTAGTACTGGCAGGAGATCCAGGGGGGAAGGTAGGTTGAGCAGTGTCTTTGGTTTTGGCAACCTGTTCCTTTGGTTTCTTAGGAAATTCGCCAGAGAACTTTTTTTTTGTCGGAGCACACATTTATGCCAGCTCCTTCTTCTTATGCTGGCTGCTACAACCGGGGCTGTTCCTCCATTATTTACCATGGCAGAATTTTTATCATTAAGCAAATGATGAACTTCTGCACAAAAAGAAGAGACAACAAATGTCTGACCAAAATTCACTCCATGGCGAAAAGGTCAGGTTTTCGCCTTAGAGCTCTCTTCACAGGTATCCGGGGAGGGGGTAAGGAGCCAGGCTGTGAAGCACATGGCAACGTGACACACACTTCACACAGTTCCGCTGAGATTAAAAACAGAAAAATAAAATAATATTTATATAAATTCTGATGGGATGTGATGAAGATTAAACACGACTTGAGGAGATACTACTTGCAGGAAAATGAAACAGAAGTGAGGAAGGATAATAAGCAAACACATATACAGAGAAACAAAAAAAAATGGACAGAGTATCAGAAGGCGGGAGAATTTAGTGGCTCAGGATGCAATTTGGTATGAAAAAAGTTACTATTAGTTCAGCTCGAAGGACCAAATCGAAAAAATAAAAATTAGCAAATTGTTGATACCTTCTGCGCTATCATTTTCCTAGGCCTATCAATTCAAAATAACTGCTGAATTTTTCTAAAATAATATGGTTTTTTAAAAAAGAATGCATAATCTTAAATCTGAAATAATTTTTATTTGTATATCTTCACAAATAAGGAAGATATAGGGAAAATAAGAAGGTCACCAACATTTCTATTTTGTGGCCATTTAATAAGTAACCCATTTCCAAAGACCATAACTTTTCAGCCAATAGTCATTTTTCAATAAATTTTTCAAAAAGGAACCTTGTGTCTACCGCCCGTAAAAATTTTGTGCTGGTATCTCATCAACTACCAGTGCTATGGAAAAAATACGAAAGCACGCAACTTTTTTAGTTACCGGCATTTTTTTGCGTTATCCTCTTCCAGAGCCCATAACTTTTCAGTCAATGATTATTTTTCGAAAAATTAAACTGATATTTAAAGAGGAACCCCATATCTACCACACACATCAATTTTGTTTCGATATCTTATCAAGTACCAGTGCTATGGAAAAAATACGCAAGTACTTAACTTTTTTTTATTGCTGACATTTTTGCGAAATTCTCTTCCAGAGCCCATGATTTTTCAGCCAGAGGCCAATTTTTTTTAATTTTAATTGATTTTCAAAGAGCAACCTTGTAACTACCGCTTGCATAAATTTTGTTCCGATATCTCATCAACTACCGGTGTTATGGAAAAAAATACGCAAGTACGTAACTTTTCTTATTTACTGACATTTTTTGCGCAATCCTCTTCCAGAGCCCATAACTTTTCAGCCAATAGTTATTTTGCAATAAATGAAACAGATTTTCGAAGAGGAGGCCCATATCTAGCGATCATATAAATTTTGTTCCGATATCTCATCGACTACCAGGGCTTTGGAAAAAATACGCAAGTACGCAACTTTTCTTAATTACGGACATTTTTTGCGTATTACTAATTCAGAGCCCATAGCTTTTCAGCCAATGAATATTTTTCAAAAAATTGAACTGATTTTCGAACAGCAACCTTGTATCTACCGCTCATATAAATATAGTCCCGATATCTCATCAACTACCAGTGCTATGGAAAAAAATACGCAAGTACGCAACTTTTCTTAATAACTGACATTTTTTGCGTAACCCTCTTCCAAAGCCCATAACTTTTCAGCCAAAGGCTATTTTTTAATAAATTGAACTGAATCTCGAAGAGCAACTTTGTATCTACCGCTTGCATAAATTTTGTTCCGATATCTCATCAACTACCGGTGTTATGAAAAAAAATAACCAAATACGCAACTTTTCTTAATTGCTGACATTTTTGCGCAATTCTCTTCCAGAGTCCATAACTTTTCAGCCAATGATTATTATTCAATTAATTCAGGTGATATTAAAAGAGAAGCCCTATATCTAGAGATCATATAAATTTTATTCCGATATCTCATCAACTACCAGTGCTAGGCAAAATATACGCAAGTACGCATCTTCTTTAAGTTTCCGACATTTTTTGTGTAAACGTCTTCCAGAGCCCATAACTTTTCAGCCAAAGGTTATTTTTAAAACTGACTTTTGATATTGCCAGAAGATTATCTTATATTTAAAATGCGGTATTTTGGGTGTATATAACCCATAAAATGCTAGAGTTATGGCCAAATATAATCATTTGCACAAAAAAAACCAAATTTTTGACAATTTTGAGTAACTCGACCCTAAAGACCATAACTTTGAATCCAATCGCTTTATCATTTTGGATATAAAATATTTCTATAAGTGTGGTCCCTTCGCTTTTCAATGTTGCCCAGAGTTGCCATATTTTTTTTGCCATACGCAAGTTGCTATATTTATATAATAAATGTTCGAATTTTGTTTGACTTAAAATTTTTGAGATATCATTTTCTCTTCCTCTGAGGCCCTAGCATTTTTACCTCTGCAGCCTAGTAAATTTTATATCCTGAAAGAGGAAGTCTTATTTTAAATCCGTGGTAAGTTAATTAGTAAAATACCAGAGTTATGGCCAAATAAATTCCGATGCGCAAAAGAGCGAAATATTTAACACTTTTGAGTAACCCTATTCTAAGGCCCATATCTTCGGTACTAGTGGCATTATCTTAGTGAAATAAAGTATCGATGAATATGTGGTCCTGTCGCTTCCTCATGATGTACAGAGTTGCCATATTTTGGTAGTTCACTAGGTGCTATATTTAAACAATAAAAAAACACATTTCGAATTTAATTCGACTAAACGTTTTGGAGATATTTTACTTTCTCTTGAGGAACCACTATTTTTACCTCTGAGGCCTAGTAATCTTTATAGTCAGAAAGAGGAAGTCCTATCGAAAATTCGTGGTGAGTTGAGTAGTAAAATCCCATAAAATACCAGAGTTATGGTCAAATTAAAACCGGTACCCAAATACACTAAATATTTGACGTTTTTGAGTAATCCAATTCTAGAGGTCATAACTTCGGAACTACTCAGATTATTTTTGTGAATTAAATTATCTATGGAAGTGTGGTCTTTTCACTACCTCATGATGTACAAAGTTGCCATATTTTTTACACGGTGCTAAACTTATATTATAAGGAAAAATATACGAAAATATGTAGAACTAAAATCTTCCAAAGGTTTTTTGAGAGATTATGTAATTCTTCTCTAGTAGACCTCAGTATCTCTGAACATTTTCTCCACATTTTGGAAGAAGAAGACTTTATGGAAAATTATAGTAAGTTAGATAGTAAAATATCACAAAATACCCGAGTTATGGCTAGGTAAAACCGGCTACGCAATCGTAACAAATTTTTGATACTTTTGAGTAACCCTATTCTAGGGGCCATAACTTCCGAACTAGTTGGGTTATCGTTATGAAATAAAGTATCGACGGAAGTGTGGTCCCTTCGCTTTCCCATGATATAAAGTAAGATAGTGATGCCCCAGGAAAATACTTAAGTTACGACCAAATTAGACCCGGTGCGTAAATGTACCAAATATTTGGCGTTTTTGAGTAATCTCATTCTGAAGGCCATAACTTCGGAACTAGTAAGGTTATCCTTATGAAATAAAGTACTCACGAAGGTATGATCCCTTCGCTTTTCCATGATGTAAAGTAATATAGTGATGCCCCAGAAAATACCCGAGTTATGACCAAATTAGACCTGGTGCGCAAATGTACGAAATATTTGATACTTTTGAGTAACCCTATTTTAGAAGCCATAACTTCCGAACCAGTTGGGTTATCGTTATGAAATAAAGTATCGAGGAAAGTGTGGTCCCTTCGCTTTTCCATGATGTAAAGTAAGATAGTGATAACCCAGAAAATACCCAAGTTATGACCAAATTAGACCAGGTGCGCAAATGTACCAAATATTTGATACTTTTCAGTAAACCCATTCTAGAGGCCATAACTTCGGAACTAGTTGGGTTATCGTTATGAAATAAAGTATCTCGGAAAGTCTGGCCCGTTCATTTTCCCATAATGCACAGAGTTGCCATATTGTTAATCTAAATTATTTAAATATTGCCTCATTTTCAATGTTTTTATTTTTCTTTAATTTTTTTTAGGGCATAACAAGTTCTTTTTGACTGAATTTAATGCCTCTTTCAGTTCCGCAGAATTCATTATCACTTTGTTAATTTGTCGCCCATGTTGTAACACATAAAAATCAGTTATTTATGTGGACCTATTGCCCATGATATCCCTTCGATGCTCATAAATTTTATGATGATTATGGAAATGCTAATGTCATGTCCACCAAACGAAGCCGCTGTGACATCGAACATTGTATGCGATTATGACACAATCTACCATGCCAAGAAAGGTAAGGTTCTGAGCGCCAAAAGGAGCAGATGAAGAAGTCATAATAGTTAAGGAAGATGGGAGAGAAAAAAAAAACGTCTGGCTTAAATGTCTGCCACAACAAAATTGGAGGTCACAATTAAAAGTTGTCTTGTCTTTCTAAAGGGTTTAACTTCTTGGGAGGCTTCTGCAAACGGATGCATAAAAGAGAGTTCCGCAACATGCAGATAAAACTGTGTAGACCATATAAAACTATATTTTATGTCGGTGTTAAATGGAATTTAACGTTTTTTTATTTTGCGGCTGCTGGAAATTTTGGGAAATGACTTAAAGACAGTTTTAATGGCCTAGGAAGTAAAAAAGAAAAAAAAATACAAAAAATTACTTAAAATTGTTTTTGTTGTTGTTTCAAACATTTTTCTTGTAATTTTTGGTTTTAATTGTCCACAAAAAAAAAAACAAGCCAACATTTCGTCAAGGGAATGGAACAACACGCGCTGAACTCAGAAATTTCTTTAGAAAGTTTTGTAAAAGCCGCTGATGACTTTTTTTTCCTTTTTTTTTTTTTTTTTGTGGTACTGCTCAGCTAAAGTTGTTGTTATTGGAGTTTGTAGTTGTTGTTGTAATTCTTCTTCTTGTTTTAATTGAAGTAAATAATGTGGGGTTTTTTTGTTGTTGTGATGGCGTTTTTTAAATAAAATTTCTTTGTCGGTCTTGAGGGAAGATATTGGAGGAAATTTTGTTCTGGCCTTTGGTGATTTTTTTTTGGTGTATGTGTGTGTGCGTGAGATTTTTTTTTAAACATAAAATTTGTCGGCTTGTTATTTTAATGGTGTGTTAACAGGAAAGGGTTAATATGGTCTCATTTTTATTTATTTTTTTAATTTTTGAAAACTTGCTTTAATTTTTTTTTCTTTTGGTAATTGCATTGAATTTCTTTGCTCCAGGTCCCAGGAAAGTTGAGGGAAAGTTGCGGTAACCACATTTCTCATGAATTTCAAATTAATAATTATTTTGAGAAATTATCCGAAAATAAATCGCTGACTAGACTTTTTAGGAAAATATTTAGTTTTTCAAAACTAAAAACAAAAAATCTGAAAAAAATATTTAAAAAATTGGGAGGACTAAAAAATTATCAGTCAAAGGATATTTTTCTATATTTCATTAAAAAAAATTTAGATTTTTTTTAAACCTCGCTTTCCAAACATTTTGGTTTTAAATATTTTTTACAAATTTTTTTCTTACAATTCTAAGGCCATCGATTTGAAACCCCATAAATTAAGCTTAACAAATATTTAGGAAATTGGGAGGGATAAAAAATTATAAGGATATTTTTCAATACGATTTTTATTCTATTTTATTTATTTAATTTAATTATTTATTTATTTTGTTTTATTATTTTTTATTTTTATTATTATTATTTTTTTTTTGAAATTTTTGCTTCCAAATATTTTGAATTTTATTTTAAATTTATTTATTATTTTTTTTTTCGAATTTTCTTTTTTCCTACATTCCGAATTCTATTAATTTCAAATCCCAAAAAATCAATCTTAAAAATATCGAGAAAATATAATTTAAAAAAAAATTAACTTTATTTATTTATTTTATTTATTTATTTTTTTTTTTTTTTTTGTGAAATTATTGCTTTCCAAAATTTTGATTGGAAATTTGAAGGGATAAAAAAATATGAGTCCAAGGATATTTTTCTATATAATTTCTATTTTATTTTTATTTTATTATTTTTTACTTTTTTTGAAATTCTTGCTTGCAAATATTTTGAATTTTATTTTATATTTTTTTTTGAATTTATTTTTTCCTTCATTCCGAATTCTATTAATTTCAAATCCCCAAAAAATATCAATCATAAAAAAATATTGAGAAAATATAATTTGAAAAAAAACTTTAATTTTTTTTAAATTATTGCTTTTCAAAATTGTGATTGGAAATTGGGAGTGGTAATAAAATATAGGTCCAACGATATTTTTCTGTATAATTTCTATTTTATTTTTATTTCATTATTTTTTATTTATTTATTTTTTTCTTTTTTTTTTTTTGAAATTTTTGCTTCCAAATATTTTGAATTTTATTTATTGTTGCAAAATCGTCAGTTAATTTTATTTATTTTATTTTTATTATTATACTTTTTTCCTGCATTCCAAATACTATTAATTTCAAATCCCAAAAAAATAATCTTAAAAAAAATCTGAAAAAAAAATCGAGAAAATATAATTTAAAAAAAATTAACTTTTTCTATTTTTTTTTTTTTGAAATACAATAGTCAAAGGATATTTTTCTATATAATTTCTATTTTATTTATTTTTTTGAAATTCTTGCTTCCAAATATTTTGAATTTTATTTTAAATTTTATTTTTTTTATTTTGAATATTCTTCTTTCCTACATTCCGAATTCTATTAATTTCTAATCCCAAAAAAAAAAAAATCAATCTTAAAAATATATGTCAAAAAAGTACCGGGCTCAAATTTTATAAAAATATAAAAAAAACTTGTTCGAAATAAAAATTTTAAATCCATTGCACCTATTTTGAAAAAAAAATGATATAAAACTTTTGAAAATTTAAATTTTACAAAAAACCTCCAAAAACTAAACT
Source organism: Musca domestica (assembly GCF_030504385.1). Classification (NCBI taxonomy): domain Eukaryota; kingdom Metazoa; phylum Arthropoda; class Insecta; order Diptera; family Muscidae; genus Musca; species Musca domestica. Next base: position 1,405,008 of record NW_026712134.1, on the reverse strand, counting down.
TTAGAAAAATTTGTTCGAAATAAATGTTTAACCAACATTAGTATCTTTTTTGAAAAAAAGGGATCAGAAAAATCAATTGAAAAGTAAACTGGGCTGAAAAGTTTCGGACCCATGAACTCCTAAAAAAAATTAAAAAAATGTCAGACAAAACATTTTCGAAGCAAACATTTTAAACCCATTTGCATTTAATTAAAAAAATGAAAAATCTATTAAAAATTTAACAGGGTTAAAAAGTGTCGGACCTATGAACCCCTAAAAAAATTAAAAAAACATCTGACAAAAAATTTTCGAGGCCCAAGAACTCCTAAAAAAAATTCAAAAACAAAAATTCCAAAAAAAAAAAAAATAAATGAAAATGTTTGAAATAATTATTAGAACCCCATTTGTGTTTATTTAAAAAAAAACATTTTAAAAATCTATTAAAAATTTAGCTGGGCTGAAAAGTTTCGGACCTAAGAACTCCTGAAAAGAAATTCCGAAAATAAAAATTAAAAAAAAAATAAAATAAAATAAAAAATGTTTGAAATAATTATTAGAAACCCATTTGTATTTATTTAAAAAAAAAAATAAAAAATCTATTAAAAACTTGTTTGGACTGAAAAGTTTCGGACCAAAGAACTCCTGAAAAAATTTCAAAAACAAAAAATTCAGAAAAAATATTTAAAACCATATTTTTTCTAAACATTTAAAACACATTTTTTAGTGAAAAGTTTTGGACTCAAAAACTTCAAAAAAAAGTTTAAAATTTCAGAAAAAATTTGTTCGAAATAATCATTTGCATCTATTAAAAAATCAAAAAAATATCTATTGAAAATTTCACTGGGCTAAAAAGTTCCGGGCTAAAATTTTACAAAAATTTCAAAAAAAAATTTTTTCGAAATAAATGTTTTGACATCATTTTAATCCATTATGAAAAAATATATATATAAATCTATTGAAAATTCTGTAGAGTTGAAAAGTTTTGGACCCCAAACTGCGGAGAAAAATTTCGAACTCTACAATTTTTTTTTATATAAAAATCCGAATACTTTAAATTTCAAATCCTAAAAAATCAAACTTTAAAAAAAATCATATATAATTTCCAAAAAAAAAAATTAATTTTTTTTCTGAATTCCCCCTTCCCCAAATTTTTTTAAAATTTATTTTAAATATTTTCTCAAAAAAATAATTTTTTTCTTACAATGCTAAGGCTGTTTATTTGAAATCCCAAAATCAAGTTTAAAAAATCTGAAACTTTTTTTTTTGAAAATTTGGAAAGCTAACTGTTGCCGGCCAAGAAATATATTTCTCTGTATTTTATTTTTAGTTTTTTTTTTGAAATCCCCGCTCTCCAAATGTTTTGAAAATTTTCTTTCAATTTTATTTTAAAATATTTTTTTTTTTTTTTTTTCAAAAATATTCCCCGAATGTGCCGCCGATTTTTTTTTCATTCTTTCAAAATTCCTAAAAATTTGCATACCTCAACACAAAACCAAAATTAAAAAAAAAAAAACGAGAATTTACGCTTGAATTAAAACAAAAGTCATTGATATTTAGTTTAATTCGAGCCTTATGTTAATTATTTCGCTGTGATTCATTGTCGTCTTCAACAGCTAATAAATGAGCCAATGAATGAGTGAATGAATTTTAAAATCATTTTGATTTTTGGGAATTCTTGTTGTGAAATTCTTCCGAAACAATAATTTTGCTGACAAAATATTATGAAATTCTATGGATGCTGGAAGTTGATTTATTTCATAACACCTTTGTGGTCCAGGTCGGGCATTGTTTTGTGGCATCCCAATTTTGGGGTTATTAAAATTGGATTTGAATATAAATTGTCATTTTGGGTGTGAAATGAAAGAAAAAAATAATAAAAATAAAACAAATGAATTATTTTTGAAAATTTCATCAATCTTCTTCTTTCTCTTTAGAATGGAAGTCAATTCAATTGATTTTCAAAAAATGTCCAAAAAATTTAATCAAATTGGGTTGAGAACCTCAATGTTTTTTTACAAAAGAATTGAAGAATTAGCAAAAAACTAATTTAAAAAAAAAATTTGACAAAAATATCTCGAAATTTACAGAGGACGGAAATGTTCCGGTCTTAAATTTCAAAATAATTTCAAAAGAAAAAATTTGGGAAAATAACGTTTGGAGATAAAAATGAATCCAACATTAATTCATTTGAAAAAAAAATACAAAAATCTATTGGAAATTTTGCAGAGCTGAAAAGTCCCGGACCTAATATTTTCTAGATTCCGGCAAAAACCAAAAAAAAAATAAATTAAAAAAAAATGTTCGGCGATTAAAATTAGAGAGCCACGAAAAAGACAATCATTTGAAAAACAAATAAAAATAAAAATCTATTGAAAATTTTGCAGGGCTGAAAAGTCCCGGACCTAAAAATTCCAACTAAAAACAAAAAAAAAAATATGGAAAAAAATGGATGGCGATTAAAATTAGAAAACCACGGACAACTGGACAAACATTTGAAAAAAAAAAAAAAAAGAAACCAAAAAATCTATTGAAAATTTTGCAAGGCTGAAAAATTCCGGACCTAAAAATTCCAATTAAAAAAATAGATCTGAAAAAAAAACTGTTGGCAATTACACTTAGAAAACCACGGGCAACTGGACGAAAATTTGAAAAAAAAAATAATTATAAAAATATATTAAAAATTATGTAGGGCTGAAAAGTCCCGGACCTGAAATTTTTTAAATTTCGAAAAAAATCAAAAAAAAAATATTAAAAAAATTGTTGGCAATTAAAATTAGAGAACCAAGGGCAACTGGACATACGTTTGAAAAAAAATAATAAAAATCTATTGGAAATTTTTCAGGCCTGAAAAGTTCCGGACCTAAATATTTCAGCTCAAATTTTCAAAAAAACAGAGATCTGAAAAAAAAATTGTTGGCAATTAAAATTAGAATAGCATGGAAAACTGGACAAAAATTTGAAAAAATTACAAAAATCTATTGAAAATTTTGCAGGGCTGAAAAGTTCGGGACCCAAAAAATCCTAATCTTAGACAATTTTTCCATAGGCATGAATTTCTTTTAAGAATCAATAAAGAAATCACAAAAAAATATATAAAAATCTAATGGAAATTTTGCAGGGCTGAAAAGTCCCGGACCTAAAAATTCCAGCTCAAATTTTCAAAAAAGAAAAAAAAGATGTGAAAAAAAAATTTGGCAATTGAAATTAGAGAAGCATGGACAACTGTACAAAAATTTGAAAAAAAAAATTACAAAAATCTGTTGAAAATAAAACAGGGCTGAAAAGTTGCGGACCTTAAAATTCTGAAACTTGGACAATTTTTCCAAAAGCATGAATTTCTTTTAAGAATCAATAAAGAAATCACAAAATGACTAGTTAAAAAAAAAAAACAAAAATCTATTGAAAATTTTGCAGGGCTGAAAAGTCCCGGACCTAAAAATTCCAGCTCAAAAAAAAGAGATCTGAAAAAAATTGTTGGAAATTAAAATTAGAGAAGCATGGACAACTGGACAAACATTTGAAAAATAATAAAAATATACAAAAATCTATAGAAAATTTTGCAGGGCTGAAAAGTTCCGGACATAAATATTTCAGCTCCAATTTTCAAAGAAAAAAAGATATCTGAAAAAAATGTTTGGCAATTAAACTTAGAAAAACATGGACAACTGGTCATAAATTTGAAAAAAAAAAATTATAAAAATAAATTAAAAATTTGGCAGGGCTGAAAATTTCCGGACCTCAAAATTTCGAAACGTGACAATTTTTCCATAAATTTAATTTCCATAAATTTCTTTTAAGAATCAATGAAGAAATCACAAATTAACTAATTAAAAAAAAAAATAAAAATTTATTAAAAATTCTACAGGGCTGAAAAGTACCGGACCTACAATTTTCGAAATTCCGGCTAAAAAAAAAAAACTGAAAAAAATTGTTGGCAATTAAACTTAGAAAAACATGGACAACTGGTCATAAATTTGAAAAAAAAATAAAAATCTATTGAAAATTATGCAGGGCTGAAAAGTTCCGGACCTAATAATTCCACCTCAAATTTTCAAAGAAAAAAAAGAGATCTGAAAAAAATTGTTGGCAATTAAAATTAGAGAAGCATGGACAACTGGACATAAATTTGAAAAAAAAATTACAAAAATCCATTGAAAAATTGGCAGGGCTGAAAAGTTCCGGACCTTGAAATTCCGAAACTTGGACAATTTTTCAAAATTCCGGCACAAATCAAAAACAAAATCTGAAAAAATTGTTGGCAATGGAAATTACCAAAATTGAAAAAAATAAAGGACAACTGGACAAACATATGAAAAATATAATAAAAATTAAACAGGGCTGAAAAGTCCCGGACCTAAAATTCCTAGATTCCAGCTCAAATTTTAAAAAATTTCAACAAAAAATAGATTTTAAAAATGTGTTTCTGTTAACATTAGAATACCATGGAGAAGTGGACAAAAATTTGAAAAAAAACGACAATCTATTGAAAATTATGCAGGGCTGAAAAGTCCCCGACCTAAAAATATTTTCAAAAAAAAAAAAAAAAACAAAAAATCAGAAAAAAAATTGTACAAAATAACCCGTTTGCTTCTATTTAAAAAAAATCAGAAAAATCCATTGAAAAGTTGGCTGGGCTGAAAAGTTTCGAACCCAAGAACTCCTCAAAAAAATCCGAAACCTATTTAAAAACATGTATTTAATTTAAATCAGTTAACAATCACAAACCAACAAGGTTAGAAAAAAATCCGGGTAAGATATCATGCAAATTGTCTAGGGCTGAAAAGTTCCGGGCTCAAACTTTTAAAAATTTCAAAAAGCAAAATTTAGAAGCAAATATTTGTTCGAAATAAACATTAAAACCACATTTGCAACCATTTTGAAAAAAAAAAATACAATTTAAAAAATCTCTCCAAAATTAGGCCGGGCTGAAATTTTCTGGAAAAAAAATATCAAATCCTAGCCAAATGTTTTAAAAACTTGCATTTCTTTTAAGAAGCAATTAACAAATCACAAACAAACAAGGTTAGAAAACATCCGACAAAGATATAATGAAAATTGTCGAGGGCTGAAAAGTTCCGGGTTCAAATTTTACAAAAATTTACTAAATTTTAAAAAATTAAAAAAAAAAATGGATCAGAAAAATAGTGTTTCTGTTAAAATTAGAATACCATGTAAAACTGTTTAGAAAAAATCCGAGAAGGACATTATGAAAATTACCATGGGCTGAAAATTTCCGGGCTCAAAATTTAAAAAATTTCCAAAACCAAAAAAGAAGAAAAAATTTGAAATCAACATTTTTACCAAATTTGCATCTATTTTGAAAAGCATATCTGAAAAATCTATTGAACATTGGGCTGAAAAATTTCGGATCAAAGAAATCCTGAAAAAAAGTTCTAAAACAAAAATTCAGAAAAAAACATTGTTCAAAATAAACATTAAAACTATATTTATATAGAAAAAAAATTAAAAAAAATTAATAACAATCACAAAAATCACTTCAAAATTAGGCAGGGCTGAAAAGTCTCGGACCCAAAAGCTACTCGAAAAATTTCAAACTCTGGATAACAGCTTGAAAATATGAATTTCTGTTAAGAATCACTTAACAAATCTTAAACCAACAAAGTTAGAAAAAATCCGGGAAAAATATCATGAAAACTGTCAAGGGCTGAAAAGTTCCGGGCTCAAATTTAAAAAAAAAAATTCAAAGCAAAAATTCATAAAATAATTGTTTGAAATAAAGATTTTAAACACATTTTTATATGTTTTGAAAAAAACATCACAAATCTAAAAAATCCAAAAACATATTGAAAATTTGGCAGGACTGAAAAGTTTTGGACCCAAAAACTACTGAAAAAATTTCAAGCTCTAGACAACTGCTTAAAGATATGAATTTCTGTTAAGAATCACTTAACAAATCACAAACAAACAAGGTTAGAAAAAATCCGAGAAAGGTATCATGAAAATTGTCGACGGCTGAAAAGTTCCGGGCTTAAATTTTACAAAAATGGTCAAAAACAAAACTTTGGAAAAACTGGTGCGAAATAAATGTTTTAAGCCCATATGTATCTATCTTCAAAAAAAAGTTCAAAATTCTGTTGAAAATTGTGTAAGGCTGAAAAGTTTCGGGCCCAAGAACTCCTGACAAAAAACCGAAAAAATTAAAAAACAAAATAAAAATGTTTGAATTAATTATTATTAACCCATTTGTATATATTCAAAAAACATTTTAAAAATTTATTAAAAATTTGGCTGGGCTGAAAAGTTTCGGACCTGAGAGCTCCTGAAAAAATTTCAAAAATTCAGAAACAAAAAATATTCGAAATAACCCATTTGCATCTATTAAAAAAAATCAAAGAAATCTATTGAAAATTTGGCTGGGCTGAAAAGCTACGGGCTGAAATTTCTAAAAGTTTAAAAAAAAATGGAAGATAATTTATTTGAAGTTAACATTTAAATACCATTTGTATCTATTTTGAAAAAAAAAAATCACGAAAAACCTTTAAAAATTAGGCCGGGCTGAAAAGTATCGGACCTGAAATTTTCTGGAAAATAGAAATCCAAACCTTACGCAAATGTTTAAAAACATGAATTTCTTAAAAGAAACAATTAGCGAATCACAAAAAAAATTAGAAAAAATCCGAGAAGGATATCATGAAAATTATCAAGGGCTGAAAAGTTCCGGGCTCAAATTTAAAAAAAAAACAAAATTCAGAAAATTTTTTTATAAAATCTGAAATTTTATATAAATCTCACACAAATCTATTGAAATTTAGACAGGTCTGAATAGTTTCGGACCTTAAAACTTCTGAAAAAATTGAAACCCTATTCAAATGTTTAAAAACATTTATTTCTTATTAGAACAGTTTTTTTAACAAAGAAATTGAAATATTTTTTGCCAAATTAAAAATTAATCAATTTAATTGTGCAAGTCCCAAATATTCTTTCAAAAAAAAAAAAATAAATAAAATTAAACCTTCCAAAATTTCTAAAATTTTTCAAAATTACAACAAAATCACGTAGCTCAAACAAACATATGCCTGTATATACACACATACACTTATATACTTATTTATATGTATATATTTATATATAAATTATGCAAATATTATTTTCTTTGCTTTTTTGTTTTGCTCCAAGTTTCGCTGCTGTTGCTGCTCTCTTTTCGCCAAAAGCGTTTAAATTAAAATTAAAAAAAAAACTGTTTTATTTTTCTTGCGAGGCCTGCCTGCCTGCTGTTTGTTCTCCAAGCAAATAATTTGAATAAGAAATTAACAACAACAACAAAAAAACACCCAATAAAATTTACAGTGACAAGCCAAATTAAGAACAACAACAAAAAAATAAATAAATAAAAAATAAAAACAAAACAGCTTCAATTGGCAACATAACGAAAAAAAAAATCGAACAAAAAAAAACAACACAACACCGACTTGAAGCTAGCCTGAACCTGACAGCTGGCCTGAACCAGTAAAGTTCGAAAGCAACGGTTGTTAATGGGGAGCCAGACCCCAGAGCGTAGCAGCAGCAACAAAGACAATTATCATATGGCTATGCAAAACACTTGAGATGCTTGAAGAATGAATGAGAAGCTCGACTTACCTGTGAACCTGGTTGGGAAAAAAGAACGCCAGCAAAATTGTTTTTGTAATCCACTTTAGAATTGTAAATCCATGTGAAAGGGGTGGAGGGGATCCGGGGAATATCCTTTTTAATTTTTTTGGGAGTCTGAACACACACACACACACAATATTTACTTCTTTATTTTTATTCTCCTTTATTTCTGTATTTATTTTTAGCCTTCTTTTTTCTGCTTCTTGTTTTGTCAAAACTCCAGAAATATCACTCAGACTGGCTTCTTGGCTTTTCCACACTTCTGACTCAAAAAAGGAAACTTGTTTTCATGATTTTTCTTCTTCTTTTTTTTTACACAACGGACATTAGACTTTGTTTTTCATGCAATAAATGGTCAGAGGACTGGCGGGGGGTGGGGGACAAGCTCTAATGTTTGCATGCAGCCACAACAAAAAAAGACACGTTCGTTCTTGTTTCCGTTTTTTTTTTTTTGCACTCCGACACAACGATTTACAAGACTTTGTTTTATTTAAGAATTTCTTTTCTTATTTATTTTTTCTTTTGACAATTTTCTCAAACTTGCTTAGTTTTATTTTAAATTATTTTATTTATTATTTTTCCTTTTTAAATTGCAATTTTTATTTATTTTTCCCCGTTTGAAAAATAAAAAACAAAACACATTCACACATTTGTTGCTCTTTCTCTCTCTTTAAAATAAAACACGGAACACAGCCACCGTTGTTTGTGGTCTACCATTACCAGCAGCAGCACTCATTCGCACACTCTACTGTTTTGGTTTTTTCTTTCTTATCCGTTTCCGCCGACGTTTCGTAATGTATTGCCTCGTTCAGCAGTCGTTGAAGAACTGAGAGTCTCGGCAATGTTGCTTTCTTTTCGCAGGCAAGAAATCTTGGACCAGCCATCGGCAACGAGACCAACGACTTAACAACGACGGCTGTTGTTGGTCGTTGCTGTGCTGTGGCCAACCAACTGCTATGTGTGTGTGTTTGCTTGTACTTGCATTGCAAGACACGGATGTATTGCATTCACCACACACCATTTACCATTTCTGGTAACAACAAAAGCACCCACATGCTCTCTGCATTTGTGTGTTTACCTCTGTATTGTGTGAGGGCAAATGGCAGATAGATCTCTGTGTTTCAATCATGTCTTGAGAAAAAAATGCAAAGAGCATAGGCATAGAGATCTCTCTAGCCACAAGGAATAAAGCAATGCTTTTGTTTCCATAATAAACACAAACGAAGAAGTGTGTGTGTGTCTCTCTCTCTCTTCATTGGAAACGAATGGAGGGAGGCCTTTGCATTGTTGTTATTTTTGTTTTGTTTTTGTATTGAATGCAATTAACTCACCTGGATTTTCTTGGGTTTCATTGGCAGGTGTTGCCACATGGATGTATTGCAGTGTTAAAAGGGGATTTTTGGCAAGGCAAGTGGAATATTTAAGAAATTGTAATTTAATAATGAAATTATGGGATAAAATAAATAAAACGAGAAAAATATGGCTGAAAAAAGGAATAAAATAAATTAGAGAAATTAAAAGGCCGAATAAAAACCAAAAAAAAAAAAAAATAATAAATAAATAAATAAAAATAATAATAAATAAAAATATAAAATAATTACTATTTTTTTAATCAAAGGCAAATGGAATATTAAAGAAATTATTATTTAATAATGAAATTTAAAGATAAAAATAAATAAAATGAGTAAAATAGGGCTGGAAAAATACGAATAAAATAAATTACAGAAATTAAAAAGGCCAAATAAAAAAACTAAAAATAAAAAATATATAAATAAATAAAAATAAAATATATAAAATAATTACTACTTTTTTAATCAAAATAATCAGACTTTCTTGTAACTTTTTAAAGGAGCCACGTTCATTTTCTAGGGAAGAAAAATAGAGCGAGAGTTTACCAAGAGATAAGGGGGATATTCTTTATTTCTAAGGACATATTTTCCCTAAGAATTATTTATAAAAATTATTTTATCAAAAAAAAAAAAAAAAAAAAAAAATAATTTTTATAACCAATGAAATATATAAAAATTATCCATTAATATTATGCCCTAATGAAAAACATAGTAAAAATTTATGAAATTTATGAAAATTTTCATCGGAGAGCGGAGAAAAACAAATTCGGCAATTCACCACTTTCGGCCAAGCGAAGCAACTCTTTAGCTCTTTTGGGTCTATTTTCTTTCTGAGCTGTTGCGGTGTAAGTTCTTGCACTTTTTGGAATTTCAATGGCTTTACCCCGAGCTCGCCCGATTTTTCAATATATGCCAAATGGAATATTGCGATGTGTTCAGCTCACGATCCATTTTTCGGCCAGGGCTAAATTTGCCAAGGCTTATTTTAAAAACCAAAATTAATTATATTTTATAATGGTAAATATTAGATATTCAAATTATGCTTTTGCTGAGACTCATATTGAAATTTGATTTAGAACATCTCTTTTTTTCAAGTCCATCCCAAAAAATCATGTTTTATGGGAGATTTCGACTTAGACTGAAAACCTGTTAAATTAGCAGTAAAAAAGGAAGATATAATTTTCAAATATAATTTCCAGAAAATTTATCACACCTAGATACATAAATTATTCTGAGATCTCTAGTGAAATTTTGTGTAGAATATTTCTTCCTCTGACAATTTTTGGCTAAAATAAAATTTTATGTCACTTTCAGGTCTCAGCTCGAAAAAGGACTCAGGAAAAAATGGGATTTTTTTTTCTTGTTTTTTTATTTTTATTTTATTTTTTATTTATTTTTTTTTTTTGAATGATATTTTTTATGTTATATATAAAATGTACAAAATTCTTTTGTTCAGAGACTCATATTGAAATTTAATTTAGAACATTTCTCCCTTTCAAATCTATCCCAAAAAATCATGTTTTATGGGAGATTTTGAGTTAGCATGGAAACCTGTTAAATTTTGCATTAAAAAAAAGGAAAACATAATTTTCAAATGTAATTTCCCCAAAATCTATCAATCCTAGAGAAGTAATTTATTCTGAGATTTCTAATGAAATTTTGTGTAGAATATTTCTTCCTCTGACAATTTTTGGCTAAAATAAAATTTTATGTCACTTTCAGGCCTCAACTCGAAAAAGGACTCTGGAAAAAATGGGATTTTTTTCTTGTTTTTTTATTTTTATTTTATTTTTTTAATGATATTTTCTATGGTATATATTAAATATACAAAATTCTTTTGTTCAGAGAGTCGTACTGAAATTTGATTTAGAACATTTCTTTCTTTAAAACCCATCCCAAAAAATCATGTTTTATGAGAGATTTTGTCTCTGAATGGAAACATGTAAAACTAGCAGTAAAAAAGAAAAAAAAACATCATATTCATATGTAATTTTCCCAAAATCTATCGAACCCAGATAAACAGTTTATTCTGAGATTTATAGTGAAATTTTGTGTAGAATATTTCCTCCTCTGACGCTTTCTGGCTAAAATGAAGTTTTAGGGTACTTTCAGGTGCCAAATCCCAAAAAGACCCTGGAAAAATTCATCAAAAAATATGTATTTTTGGTTTTTTATTTATTATTAATATTTTCTTATTATTTATTGGAAATAGAGTTTCCTTTCCTTTGGTGACCCTTAGCGAAATTTGATGGAGAATAATTTTTCCTTTGACATCATCTGTCTGAAATGATGCCTTGTAGGAGAATTTAACATTAACTCACATAAGGTAAGGTTTTAACCCTAAAATGTGTTTTTAAGGCATGTGAATCACTGGCCTTTGGGTAAGCTTTAGACTTTCCATGTCTTCTGGGACTTGTAGTAGAATTTCATGGCAAATAAATTTGTAGAATATTTGCGCTTGCTATGATCACGTTTAAAGGGAGATTTTAGCCTTATATTGAAAAAAGCACCAAAAAGACCCATTTGGTGACTTGCTTGGGGGTTAAAATTTCTGAAAAAAATAATTCTCGTATTATTATCTGTAATTTTGCCGAAGACACTATATAGCTAAAATGAACGGATTCCAAGGAATCTTAATTTGAATATTTAAGAAAGCTTTGAAAAGGGGAGAACTTGCCCCCTCTAGGGTTGCTTTTCATTGAAATTTTTTTTTTCAAAACGCCGATACATGTGTCTTGTTTTTAAGCTCTACTTTCACAATCCGCTGAAATTTTTAATTATTAATAATATTTTTTTTTATTATCACCGATTTTTTTCTTGTTGTTATTAACGTCCCCTCACCATTTGTAACGAATTCGGCAATTTTCAAAAAAAAAAAAAAAAAATAAATAAAAATTAAAAAAAAAATAAAATTCTGTTAAAATCTTAAAAATTAGGGTCTATACGACTACTTTTTTATGGGGGCTATACCAAAACATGGATCTGCTCAGACAATTTTCTGTTATAGGCTGTAGTATCTAATGCGAACATCAAATACCAAATTTGAGACAATTCCGATGAATAATATCGCTTAAGTCACCAAAATTCCGAAAAAAGGGAGGTACCATTATATTGAGGGCAATACCAAATCGGAATGACAAACTTAATATACCCTCCATACTATAATGGAGGTTATAAAAATGTTTAAATTAACCTTATATGGGTCATGCTTTAAAGAATTCTCTTCATTTTCCAACTCTTTCCTTAAGTGTATTTTTTATTTTATTAATTGATTATTTTTTATTACATAATTTTTTATTTGTTATTTTTTACCATTTTTTAATGACTTTTCTGTGTTTTAAATTTTTATTTCAATTAAATAATTTCAAAATTCAAAAAAAAATTTAAAATAAACCGTAAATAGGCCTTCGAAAAAATCCTTTTAAACTTCACTTTTGGAACTTCAATAGGCCTTCCGCAATTATCTTAAAAAAAAAACATTAAGAGCTACAATAGAACTTCGAAAAAATTCCCCCAAAAATCCTCTTAAAATAGATACAATTATATCTTAATACACACCATTATAAATATTGAGAGTCCTATGAGAAATTTCACATTCATCTTTCACACACACACACACATTCATCTTCTAATCACAAAAATTGCATGCAATTTTTATTTTGTTTTCATATTTGCCTCTGAGTTTTTATGGATCGACTTCTTTTACTGCCTCAACTACTTATTCTCATTTGAATGGTGGTGTCTCTCCCTCCCCCTTTATAAACAAGAACAAAAATTACAGTAAATGTTTATGAGTCTCTTTCAATGCCCACGACCAGAAATACTCTCTCTCTCACCTTTATGAGGTAAGTGTGCATGTGTATTGTTTACAGGTGAGAAGTGTGTATTGTTATCTTGTGTTGGGGATGAGATGATTATTTCACTTCCAATTGGTTTGTTGTCATTATTCTCACACATGAGAGTGTCGAGGGAAAACGGGTGTGAGAGTAATGTGAGAAGGTAGATATTGTAGAATAAATTGAATGGGGATTTTATAGCATGCTAGAAAATTGTTAAAGATATGGAATATAAAGGGGAAAAGAGCTAAAAATGCAAAGTTTGAGCATTGAGATCATTTATAAAGGAAGGAAAACTACAAAGCTTAAATAAATTAAATTTAATTGAATAATTTAAATAAAAATATAAAAATTTCCTGTTAAAAAAAAAACAATTTGTTGGCTACAAAAAAAATAATAATAAATTAAGAAAAATAAAATAAAAAAACAATATAATAAATAAAAAAATTAAGAAAATATAAAAATAAATAAATATCTATAAAAAATAAATATAATAACAAATAAAATATATTAAAAAATAAAATATATAATAAAATAATAGTAAATAATAATAATAATAATCATAATAATAATAATAATAATAATAATAATAATAATAATAATAATAATAATAATAATAATAATAATAATAATACAAAAAAAATAATAAATACAAAATAATAATAATAAATACAAAAAAAGTAAAAAATTAAGAAAAAAAATACAATATAATAAATAAAAAAAATTAATAAAATATAAAAATAATTAAATATATATAAAAATAAATATAATAACAAATAAAATATATTAAAAATAAGTAATATAAAACAAAATAATAAATAATAATAATAATTATAATAATAATAATAATAATAATAATAATAATAATAATAACAATAATAATAATAATAATAATAATAATAATAATAATAATAATAATAATAATAATAATATAATAATAATAATAATATATTAATAATAATAATATAATAATAATAATAATAATAATAATAATAATAATAATAAAAATAATAATAATAATATAATAATAATAATAATAATAATAATAATAATAATAATAATAATAATAATAATAAAATATAAAAACAATTTAAAAAATAAAAATTAAAATAAAAAATAAATATAAAATAAAATAATAAAAATAAAACATAAAAAAATAAATAAATATAATAATAAATAATTAAAAAAATAAAATAATCGTTGAAAAAAAAAAATATTCCAATCTATCTTCAAAAATCGCATGCTGACATTGGAAATAAAATGTATATGTATTTTAAGATTTATGACATGTTCCATAAAATTGTCGAGAATACTACAGGAAATATTTTTGCAGAATACTTTAACCCTCTATCGGATCGTTTAAGGGGTCTCTTTGGTCCTGGAACTCCTGGAAATGATAATTTTCTTTGATGATTTCATATGAAATATATATTGGAGAACCTTCTGATCCCTAATTTTAAGATTTAGGATTGGTTCAAGAAAATTTTCTAGGAATACTACCAGGAATATTTTTGCGGAACATTTTAACGCTCTGCTCATTAGATGGTTTATTGGTCCTTTTTTTTGCAAAAAAAAATGAGGCATATTTTTGCCTAGGGTTTTATGTTTACTTTCGCAAATTGTCAATACCTCCCTCTAGATGTAATTTTATGAGTTAAGTATTAAAGGAAAAACCACAAAGAATCTGTAGAAATTATAAAGGCCTATAAAAAGGTAGTATGAACTTGTCACAAATTAGTCAAAATTGTGCTGGTTGTTGTTTACTTTCGCAAATTGTCAATATCTCCCCCTATGTGTCACTTTAGGAGGTAGGTATCAATGGAAAAAATGTTCTCCATGAAATTTCACTATGGCTCCCGGACCACAAGTAATCTGTAGAAATACTGCTGACCTATAAAATATCGGCCCAAATTAAATGAAATTAATTCAAAAATTTTATTAGATGTTTTAGTATTTTTTTAAATTGCCAATATCTCCCTCTATATGTCGTGCTAGGAACTAGGTGTCAATGAGAAAAACGTTCTCCATCAAATTTCATTATGGGTTTCAGACTACAAAAAATCTGTAGAAATATTGCTGATCGATAAAAACAAACGATGTAAATAGGTTGAAATAATTTCCTTATTTTTGTTTTCGTACATTGGTAAGCAGCCAGTATCTCCCTCTATATGCCAGTTTTAGGATAAGGCTTCAAAGGAAAAAATGTTGTCCATCGAATTCCACTAAATTTCCCAGAACACAAGAACTCTGTAGGTATAATGCAGGCCGATAAAATATTGGTATACATTTGGCGGAATTTAATTTTAATTTTTTTGTTTTCGTATCTTTTAAAATTGTCACAAACTCCCTCTATATGTCGTTTTAGGAGGTAGGTATCAATGGAAAAAATGTTCTCCATGAAATTTCACTATGGCTCTCGGACCACGAGGAATCTGTAGTTATTATACAGATCTATAAAATATCAGCCTGATTTGTATGAAATTAATTCAAAAATTTTATTAGATGTTTTAGTACTTTCTTAAATTGCCAATATCTCCCTCTATATGTCGTGTTAGGAGGTAGGTATCAATGGAAAAAATGTTCTCCATGAAATTTCACTATGGCTCTCGGAACACGAGGAATCTGTAGATATAGTACAGATCTATAAAATATCAGCCTGATTTGTATGAAATTAATTCAAAAATTTTATTCGATGTTTTAGTACTTTCTTAAAATGCCAATATCTCCCTCTATATGTCGTGTTAGGAAGTAGGTGTCAATGGGGAAAATATTCTCCATCAAATTTCATTATGGGTGTCAGACCTACAGAAATCTGTAGATTTAATACATAACCCGAGAAAACATTCAACAACTTGTGAAACGACGTTTTTTTATTTTGTCGATTGTTTTTGAATTTTTTCGATGTGGGGTCTATATCTCCCTCTATATTTCAGTTTAGGAGTTAATTGTAAATGAGAAAAATGTTCTACATCGAATTTCACCTAAAGTTCCAGAGAAGATTAAACCTCTCTAAATAATATATATCGGCAAAATCTCAACTTCAATATGAGCCTTAATCTAGGAATTTATTTTTCCCTTTTGTTAGTTACATCTGGACAATTTGTACAACGCCCTCTGTCTGGAGAAATGTTTGATATTCTACTGCCTTGCCATTAGGATAAGAATACCTGTTGTTCAAAAAAAAAAAAAAGAAAAAACTCTTAAAAGGTCTCCTAAAGAAGACATAGAGAATATTAAAAAAATGAAATCACCTTTCTTACATTGTTGTTGTTATTACCACTCTATGAAAAATATGTTTCCTTTCCATCTCAGTTTCCATTTTCCAAAATTTTCTTAGTGAGTGCTGCTTGCATGACTCACATCTAGATGAAAATGCTGATGATGTTCATCCTCTGTGAAGAAACAGAAAATCGTTTATTAAATTGTTGGTAAGGGGAGCGCACGTGATGCGCTAGAAACGTTTAAACTCAAATCATTAACTTTGGTGGAGGAGGGTCTTTCTTTGTTTTTCTTACGAAATGGAAAATAAATTAACATAGATTTCCTAAACGCCAAGGATGCCTTAGAAGCCTTTGCGGATACGTTGATGATATTGATTTGTGATGAGTAATATCAGAGGCTGTAGTTGGTTGGTTGGTGGGGTAAACAAGTTTGTTGTTTAAGTCTTTTATTTTCTCGGCGAGGGGGAGCATTTGTATAGATGTGAGTAAAAAGTGGGAGGATATTTTATTTAGCCTGTTTGAAGAAATGTGGATTTTTTTTTTGAAATATTTAAAAGAAATTTTTTGAGGTATTTAGAAAAAAAAATTGAGCCGTAGATTGGGGCTTTGCAAAAAAAAATTTTTTTAACGTCTTTGCAAGTCTTCGACTATGAATTTTAAAAGAGATTTTTTAAATTATTTTTTGGCTTAGCAAGGGAAATATTTGAGGCTGTAATTAATTTTTTTTTTAGAAAAATTTGAAGGGTCCATGAATGGATTTTCACGAATTTTCTTTTAATTTTATTTTTTGGAGGCCTAAAGCTTAGCTTCTTTGAAGTTGAGTATTTTAAGGATTTCTTTAAACTTCGATTTTTCGAATTTTTTAAAGAATTAAACGTGGTTTTTTAGAAGCATTTTTTAATGGACTTGAGGACTTGAAACTCAAAGGAGAATTTTTAGTAATTTTTAGAATTTTTTCAAATAAATTTTCTGATTTTTTTTTTGTGAAGGACTATTGAAAAGATAACGAAGAAATTTTTGAAAGGATTTTTCTAAAAGGATTTTTCTGATTTTTTTTAAGGACTATCGAATGTTCAAAAAATTTTTAAACAATTTTTCTGAGGGTTTCCATAGCCCACAGTGTGGATTTTCAAGCAATATTCTGTAAAGGACTATGGAAGTGGTAAAGGTGAATTTTTTAAGAAATTTTTCTGAAGGCCTTTTGGAACTTTTTTTTTTTTAAATATTTCCTCAAGGACATTCACTGCCCTCAGTTCAGATTAAAAAAAAAAAAAATCTGGCGGTCTAACATGATTTTTTTTTTTAGAAATTTTAAATTTTATTTTTGGTATTTTTTCTCAAGGCCTATTAAAGCCTTGCTCTCAATGCGGATTTTCAAGGATTTTTTAAAGAGAGGTATTTTAAGGTATTTTTGTACGGACGATTGAAGATCTCAACTTGGATTTCCACGATTTTGTCCAAAGGCCTCAACGTTATTTTATCGAGACATTTTTCTGAAGACCTATTGACGTTTTCCAAAGGAATTTTTAGAAGACCTATCAAAGATCATTATTTTGATTTTTCAACTTAAAATGATTTTATCGAAGGCCTATTTTAGGTCTCAATATTTATTTAAAAAAATATTTTTTTCAAGGTGTATTGAAGGGAGTTTTAAAATATTTTTAGGCCAATTTCTTAAAGACCTAATGTGGCACTTAAATTTGTTTTTTCATGATTTTTTTTCGGAAGGCCTATTGATGCTCTAAATGAGGAGTGCAAAAGATTTTTGAAGAGGGACTATTTAAGGTCTCAATATTTATTAAAAAAAATATTTTTTAAGGCCAATGGAAGCATTTCAACTGTGATTTCCAAAGTAATTTTTCTCAAGCCCTCTACGGTGGGGTTTCATAGGATTTTTGAGATCATTTTTTTTGAAGTTCTATTGTAACTCTTGGAGTTTTTTTTAAGGATTTTTGCGGAAGGACTATTGAAGCCCCAAAGGATTGAAGGCCTATTTAAGGTCTCATTTTTGAAATCCTACTTTTTTAAGAATTTTGGCGGAAGAACTTCTTAAGCTTAAAATGATTTTTTCAAAGGCATATTTAAGTTCTCAATATTTTTTTCTATTCAAGGCCTTTTAACTGGGATTTCAAAAGTAATTTTTCTCAAGTCTCCTAAACGGAAGGCCTATCGTAGTTCCTAATTTTTTTTATGGATTTTTGCGGAAGGACTACTTCTTAAGGCCTATTGAAGCTTTCCAACTAGGGTTTCAAACGATTTTTGTTCTCAAGCCTTTAAGGTGGAATTTTAAAGGATTTTTAAAAAAAATTCTACTCAAGCCTTCATCGTGAATTTATCGAAAAAAAAAAAATTATTTCAAAAAATTTAATTTTTTTAAGGACAATTTCTTTTCAGCTGAATTTAAAAAGAATTTTCCCTAAGCCTCAAACTCGAATTTTAATTTATTTTTCAAAGGATTTTTAAAAGAATTTTCCAATGTCAAACATTTAGGGATTTTTTGAAGGTCTATTAAAGCTTTCAAATTTTAATTTTTAAGGATCAATTTCTAAAGACTTATTGGGGCATTTCAATTGAATTTTTTGATGAATATTCGCCAAGCCTTTATTTTTATTTTTATAATTTTTTTTAAGTATTTTTCCCAAGACTTCAACGTGGATTTTTTAAAGGAATTTTTCACAAGACTTCAACGTCGATTTTTCGAAAGATTTCAACGTGGAATTTAAATTTTTTTTCGAAACATATCAACGTCGGGTTTTTAAGAATTTTTCCCAAAACATCGACCTGGATTTTTTAGGAATTTTCCCCAAGACCTCAACGTCAATTTTTTTAAGGAATTTTCCTCACGACTTCAGCGTGAATTTTTATAGAACTTATCCCAAGACTTCAACGTCGATTTTTTCTAAAGATTTCAACTTGGATTTTTAAATGTTTTTATTTTTTTATTTAAGAATTTTTCCCAAGACTTCAACTGGATTTTTTAGGAATTTTTCCCAAGACTTCAACGTCGATTTTTCAAAAGATATCAACGTGGATTTTAAAATAATTTTTCCCAAAACTTCAACATAAATTTTTCGAAAATTATCAACATGAATTTTAGAGAATTTTTCCCAAGACCTCATCGTCGATTTTTCGAAAATTTTCAGTGCGGATTTTTAAAGATTTTTTCCGAAGATTCCAACTCCGATTTTTCGAATGATATCAACGTCGATTTTTCGAAAGATGGCAACGTGGATTTTTTAAAGAATTCTTCCCAAGACCTCATCGTCGATTTCTTGAAGTAATTCTTTTCAAGAATTCAAAGTGGATATTTTTTTATAGATATCAACGTGAATTTAAAAAAAATCACAGACTCCAACGTCGATTTTTCGAAGATTTTTTTCCAAAACTTCAACGTCGATTTTTAAAAATGTTTTTCCCAAGATTCCAACTCAGATTTTTCGAAAAATATCAACGTGGATTTTTAAAGAATCTTTTCCCAAGATCTCAACCTTAATTTTTAAAGAATTTTTCCCATCTCAACGCCGATTTTTCGAAAGATATCAACGTGGATTTTTAAAGAAATTTTCCCAAGACCTCATCGTCGATTTTTTGAAGGAATTTTTCTCAAGACTTCAGCGTCGACTTTTAAAAAATTTTTCTTCAAGATTCCAACTCCGATTTTTCGAAAGATATCAACATGGAGTTTAAGAAAAATTTTCCCAAGACTTCAACCTCGATTTTTAAAAAAAATTTCCCAAGACTTCAACGTCGGTTAAAAAAAAAAAAAATCCGAAGACCTCAACACCGATTTTTCGAAAGACATCAACTTAGATTTTTAAACATTTTTTCCCAAGGCTTCAACGTCGATTTTAGGATTTATGGGTTTTTAGAGAATTTTTGCTAAGATTTCAACGTCGATTTTTAAAGAATTTTTCCAAAAATTTCAAATCCGATTTTTCCCAAGGCCTCAACGACGTTTTTGAAATATTTTTTTACCAAGACTTCAACATCGATTTTTGGAAAGATATCAACGTGGATTTTTAAAAATGTTTCCCAAGACATCAACGCCGATTTTTCGAAATAATTTAAATATTAAATTTTCCCGAGACTTCAACGTCGATTTTTGAAGGAATTTTTCCCAAGACTTCAATGTCGATTTTCATAGAATTTTTGGATTTTTAAAGAATTTTTCCAATATTTCAATGCCAATTTTTCGAAAGAGAATTTTGACCAAAACTTCAGTCGATTTTTGAAGGAATTTTTTCAAAGACTTCAACTTAGATTTTTAGATAATTTTTTCCCAAAATCCCATGGTCGATTTTTGAAGGAACTTTTCCCAAGACTTCAATGTCGATTTTCAAAGAATTTTTGGATTTTTAAAGAATTTTTCCAATATTTCAATGCCAATTTTTCGAAAGAGAATTTTGACCAAAACTTCAGTCGATTTTTAAAGAATTTTTCCCCAAGATTCCTGCTTTGATTTTTCGAAAGATATCAACATGGATTTTTAAAGAATTTTCCCCAATTCTATATTTTGAACGGATTTTTCCCAAGATCTCAGCGTCGAGTATTAAAGATTTTTCCCCCAAGATTCCAACTCCGATTTTTTGAAAGTTATAAACGTGGATTTTTAGAGAATTTTTCCCAAAATTTCAATGTAAATTTTTAAAGAATTTTTTCACAAAATTTCAACGTCGATTTTCGAAAAATATCAACATGGATTTCTTAGAGAATTTTTCTCAAGACTTTAATTTCGATTTTTTGAAGGAATTTTTCCCAAGTCTTCAACATTGATTTTTCGAAAAATATCAACGAGGATTTTTTAAGAATTTTTCCCAAGATTTTTTTCTCACGACTGTTTCGTCGATTTTTTCGAAAGATATCAATACGGATTTTGAAGGATTTTTTCCCAAGTCTTCAAAATTGATTTTTCGAAATATATCTACGTAGATTTTTAAAGAATTTCTCCCAAGACTTCAACGTCGATTTTTAAAGATTTTTTTCCAAGACTTCAAAGTCGATTTTTCGAAGAATTTTTTCTAAGACTTCAACGACGATTTTTAAAGATTTTTTTTCCAAAATCGATTTTTCGAAGAACACTTTAACGTGGATTTTTAATTTTTTGAAGGAATTTTTCCCACGACCAGCGTCGATTTTTACAGAATTTTTCCCAAGACTTCAAAGTCGATTTTCAAAAAATTTTTTGGATTTTCAAAGAATTTTCCCAAGATTTATTTTAACGCTAATTTTTGAAAGATATCAACATGGATTTTTAGAGAATTTTTCCCAAGGCTTCAACGTCGATTTTTTGAAGGAATTTTTCACAAGACTTCAGGATTGACTTTTCGAAAAATATCAACGAGGATTTTTTAAGAATTTTTCCCAAGACTTCAAAGTCGATTTTTTTCTCACGACTTTTTCGAAAGATATCAACGCGGATTTTAAAGGATTTTTTCCCAAGTCTTCAACATTGATTTTTCGAAAAATATCAACGTTGATTTTTCAAGAATTTTTTTCAAAGACTTCAACATCGATTATTAAAGATATTTTTTTCGAAAAATTTAAAGTCGATTTTTTGAAGAACTTTTTCCAAAAATTCCACGTCGATTTTTAAAGAATTTTTTTCACAAGACCTCATTGTCGACTTTGAAGGAATTTTTCGAAAAATATCAACGTAGATTTTGGAGAATTTTTCCCAAGATTTTAGATTTTTAAAGAATTTTTCCCAAGATCCTAACTTCGATTTTTCGACGGATATCAACGTCGATTTTTAAAGAATTTTTCCCCAAGATTCCATCTCCGATTTTTCGAAAGATATCAACGTCGATTTGTCGAAAGATATCAACGTGTATTTTTAAAAATGTTTCCCAAGACTTCAACGTCAGTTTTTTGAAAGAATTTTTTCGCAAGACTTCAGCGTCGATTTTTAAAAAAAATTTACCTGGATTTTTAAATCAAGACTTCAACGTCGATTTTTTAAAATATCAAAGATTTTTAGAGAATTTTTCCCAAGACCTCGTCGTTGATTTTTTTAAAGGGATTTTTCCCAAGACTTTAGCTTCGATTTTTAAAGAATTATTCCCAAGACTTCAACGTCGATTTTCAAAGAATTTTTCCCAAGACATCAACGCCGATTCTTTGAAGGAATTTTTCCCAAGACTTTAGCGTCGATTTTTAAAGAATTTTTGCACAAGACTTTTTTTCCCACGATTCCAACTCCGATTTTTCGGAAGATATCAAGTGGATTTTTAAAAAATGGCTCCCAAGATTCCAACTCCGGATTTTTGGATTTTTGTGAAATTTTTGGGTTTTTAACGATTTTCCTAGTTTTTTAAGGATTTTCTTTGATTTTTAAAAATTTTTTTATTTTCCCTAGTTTTTAACCCTTTTCCTGGAATTTTAGGATTTTTTGGATTTTTAAGAAATCTTTCTGTTTTTTTTAGGGATTTTTGGATTTTTGTGAAATTTTTGGGTTTTTATGGATTTTCCTAGTTTTTTAAGGACTTTCTTTGATTTTTCAAGGATTTTCTTCAATTTTTAATTTTTTTTTTATTTTCCCTAGTTTTTAACGATTTTCCTGGAATTTTAGGATTTTTTTTTTTGGATTTTTAAGAAATCTTTCTGGTTTCATAGGGATTTTTGGATTTTTGTGAAATTTTTGGGTTTTTAACGATTTCCTGTTTTTTTAAGGACTTTCTTTGATTTTTCAAGGATTTTCTTTCATTTTTAAACATTTTTTATTTTCCCTAGTTTTTAACCCTTTTCCTGGAATTTTAAGGATTTTTTTTGAATTTTTAAGAAATCTTTCTGGATTTCTGTGAAATTTTTGGGTTTTTAACGATTTTTCTAGTTTTTTAAGGACTTTCTTTGATATTTCAAGGATTTCGTTGATTCCTTTGATTTTAAGGATTTTTTATTTTCCCTATTTTTTAAGGATTTTCCTGGAATTTAAAGGAATCTTTTTTTGGATTTTTAAGAAATCTTTCTGGTTTCTTATAGAATTTTTTTCTGGCACCCTCCAGCTTGGTTTTTTTATGTACTTTTCGAAATATCCCTCAAATTCCGATGTGTCTATAGTATCTGAAAAAAATTAATTTTCAATGTTTTTCATCCCCTCAAAATTCATTGACCTTTTCATTATCCAAAATTCCAACCCGAGAATGACCTTCATAATTAATTGGATTTCGATGGATTTTTCTTAGATTCTTCCTCTTTTCGAATGATTTTACTTTTCATTTAACCGGATATTCTTTAATATTCTATAATCTTCTTCAGTCTTCCTTATCTAACATTATTTGAAAAAAAAAAAAAAAAAACAAAAAAAAAAAAAATAAAATAAAAGAAACAAAAAAAAAGACTTTGCATTAAACCCAAAATCCCATTGCTCTTTGAAACTCGAACTGCCATATGGTGGCTAACTGGCTGGTTGTGGCTACTCCGATCTTTTTGCCAAAAGTGACAAATGTTCTTGGTGAGCTATAATTCGGGTGTGAATCAATTAATAACCATCATAAATTTCAAAATAATTATCAATTTACCAACCGCCGGACAGATGACGAAACTCAGACACAGTTATGAAATTCTATAGCTGAGAGGGGGAGGGGCAAAGAAGTTTTTTTTTAATTTCAGATTTTTTATGTTTGTGTCTTGACATAATGTTATTAATTGAAATTCGAAATATGAAGATTAGCAATTTTACAGTTTGATGAGCTTGCCATATGCCACTACGTGGTGAATTATGGCATTAATCAAAACAAAAGACTTAAGACACAAACTTGATTTGCCAGAGATGTGCAGAGAGTGTCAGACGTGATTTTATTTTTTATGGCATAACGGAAAATATTTTTCCCGGAGAATTTTGAAAAAAAAAAAAAAAAAAATAATAATAAGACTCGACAGTTTGTTTTAAAAATTAATTTAATTTTAAAATTTTTTTAAGGTGAATTATTACATTTTTTATTTTAATTTTTTTATATATTTATTTATTTAATTATTTTTATTTATTTATTGATTTATTTATTTTTCTTTTTTATGAAAAATTCCCGCTCTCACTTCTTATTATTTTGTTATTTTAATTTTATTTATTTTTTTATTATTTTTTTATATTTTTATTTATTGATTTATTTATTTATTGATTTATTTATTTATTGATTTATTTATTTTTTTATGAAAAATTCCCGCTCTCACTTCTTATCATTTTTTTTAATTTTATTTTTTTTTTTATTAATTTTTTATATTTTTATTTATTGATTTGTTTATTTATTTTTCTTTTTTTTATGAAAAATTCCCGCTCTCACTTCTTATAATTTTTTTATTTTAATTTTATTTATTTATTTTTTATTATTTTTTTATATTTTTATTTATTGATCTATTTATTTATTTTTATTTATTTATTGATTTATTTGTTTTTCTTTTTTTATAAAAACTTCCCGCTCTCACTTCTTATCATATTTTTTAATTTTAATTTTATTTATTTATTTTTTATAAATTTTTTTATATTTTTATTTATTGATTTATTTATTTATTTTTAATTTATTTATTGATTTATTTATTTTTCTTTTTTAATGAAAAATTCCCGCTCTCACTTCCTATCATTTTTTTTATTTTAATTTTTTTTTATTTTTATTTATTGATTTATTTATTTTTATTGATTTATTTATTTATTTTTATTTATTAATTTATTTATTTATTTATTTATTTATTTTTTTTTTGATGAAAAATTCCCCTCATTCACTTCTTATCTGCTATCCTTATAGACAGTTTTCACACCACACAAATAACAAAAAAATATTACTCCCGGCTTCCCTTGCCTGACCTAGGCATACGACAAAATTCTCAGAATTTCCTTGGTTTGTCGGAGAGTGATTTGAAATGATTTTTTTTTGTTTTCCAAAACAAAAACCTGAACCTGTTTCTTTTTGTGAATTATTTCCGATGTTTACTTCCGGAAGCTGAACAATTTTTCCAAGAATTTTTGTTTTATCATCTTTTCATTGTTATGAGATATGACGATAGCAGGCATACTGAGAGACCGGTTGTGTGACATGACATGATGTCAGCAAAAAAAAAAAAAAAAGGGGAGAGAGAGAGAAAATAGAGGGAACAAATATTGGATCACAGGGAAAATTTGAGACTCAGATTAAATCGAAAAATTAAAGATCGTTAGGGGAGTTGAAAAGTATTAAAGAATAAAAGAAAAAAATTAAAAAAATAATAAAAAAAAATATTTTTGAAGGAGCATTTTGTAATTTTTTGTAAAAAATAAAATAATAAAAATAATAAAAAAAAAAACAATAAAAAATGAAAAAAAAAATAAAAATAAAAAAAATGAAGAAACATTATGTAATTTTTGTAAAAAAATATAAAATAAATAAAAAAAATATATTTTATGAAGGAACATTTTGACGCATAAAAATACGAAAATAATAAGAAAATGATAGTAAAAAAATAAAAAAGCGTAAAAAATTAGAATTACGAATATTGGATGACAAGTAAAATAAAATATTTAGATTGAATCAAAAATAAATAAATAAATAAATAAAATAAAAACAATATTAAAAATTATTATTTTTGAAGGAACATTCTGTAATTTTTGTGGATTTATTAAAAAATATTTTTTCAATTAACCAGCAGACGTGGATTTTTTAAAAAATATTTTTTCAAATAACCAGCAGACGTGGATTTTTTAAAAAATATTTTTTCAATTAACCAGCAGACGTGGATTTTGTAAAAAATATTTTTTCAATTAACCAGCAGACGTAGATTTTTTAAAAAATATTTTTTCAATAAACCCTAAAACGTGGATCTTTTAAAAAATATTTTTTCAATAAAGCCTCAAACGTGGATCTTTTAAAAAATATTTTTTCAATAAACCCTCAAACGTGGATTTTTTAAAAAAATATGCTTTCAATAAACCCTCAAACGTGTATCTTTTAAAAAATATTTGTTCAATAAATGGATCTTTTAAAAAATATTTTTTCAATAAAGCTTCAAACGTGGATTATTTAAAAAAATATTTTTTCAATTAACCAGCAGACGTGGATTTTTTAAAAAATATTTTTTCAATTAACCAGCAGACGTGGATTTTTTAAAAAATATTTTTTCAATTAACCAACAGACGTGGATTTTTTAAAAAATATTTTTTCAATTAACCAGCAGACGTGGATTTATTAAAAAATATTTTTTCAATAAACCAGCAGACGTGGATTTTTTTAAAAAATATTTTTTTCAATTAACCAGCAGACGTGGATTTATTAAAAAATATTTTTTCAATGAACCGCAAACGTGGATTTATTAAAAAATATTTTTTCAATTAACAAGCAGACGTGGATTTTTTAGAAAATATTTTTTCAATTAACCAGCAGACGTGGATTTTTTAAAAAATATTTTTTCAATTAACCAGCAGACGTGGATTTTTTTAGAAAATATTTTTTCAATTAACCAGCAGACGTGGATTTTGTAAAAAATATTTTTTCAATTAACCAGCAGACGTGGATTTTTTAAAAAATATTTTCTCAATAAACCCTCAAACGTGGATTTTTTTAAAAAATATTTTTTCAATAAACCCTCAAACGTGGATTTTTTAAAAAAAATATTTTTTCAATAAACCCTCAAACGTGGATTTTTTAAAAAATATTTTTTCAATTAACCAGCAGACGTGGATTTTTTAAAAAATATTTTTTCAATTAACCAGCAGACGTGGATTTATTAAAAAATATTTTTTTCAATTAACCAGCAGACGTGGATTTTTTTAAAAAAAAAATATTTTTTCAATTAACCAGCAGACGTGGATTTATTAAAAAATATTTTTTCAATTAACCAGCAGACGGGGATTTTTTAAAAAATATTTTTTCAATTAACCAGCAGACGTGGATTTTTTAAAAAATATTTTTTCAATTAACCAGCAGACGTGGATTTTTAAAAAATATTTTTCAATTAACCAGCAGACGTGGATTTTTTAAAAAATAATTTTTTCAATAAACCAGCAGACGTGGATTTTTTAAAAAATAATTTTTTCAATTAACCAGCAGACGTGGATTTTTTAAAAAATATTTTTTTCAATTAACCAGCAGACGTGGATTTTTTAAAAAATGTTTTTTCAATTAACCAGCAGACGTGGATTTATTAAAAAATATTTTTTCAATTAACCAGCAGACGTGGATTTTTTAAAAAATAATTTTTTCAATTAACCAGCAGACGTGGATTTATTAAAAAATATTTTTTCAATTAACCAGCAGACGTGGATTTATTAAAAAATATTTTTTCAATTAACCAGCAGACGTGGATTTTTTTTAAAAAAAATATTTTTTCAATTTAGAAAATATTATTTCAATTAACCAGCAGACGTGGATTTATTAAAAAATATTTTTTCAATGAACCGCAAACGTGGATTTATTAAAACATATTTTTTCAATTAACAAGCAGACGTGGATTTTTTAGAAAATATTTTTTCAATTAACCAGCAGACGTGGATTTTTTAAAAAATATTTTTTCAATTAACCAGCAGACTTGGATTTTTTAAAAAATATTTTTTCAATTAACCAGCAGACGTGGATTTATTAAAAAAATATTTTTCAATTAACCAGCAGACGTGAATTTTTTAAAAAATATTTTTTCAATTAACCAGCAGACGTGGATTTTTTAAAAAATATTTTTTCAATTAACCAGCAGACGTGGATTTATTAAAAAATATTTTTTCAATAAACCCTCAAACGTGGATTTTTTAAAAAAATATTTTTTCAATAAACCCTCAAACGTGGATCTTTTAAAAAATATTTGTTCAATAAACCCTCAAACGTGGATCTTTTAAAAAATATTTTTTCAATAAAGCTTCAAACGTGGATTATTTAAAAAAATATTTTTTCAATTAACCAGCAGACGTGGATTTTTTAAAAAAATTTTTTTCAATTAACCAGCAGACGTGAATTTTTTAAAAATATTTTTTCAATTAACCAGCAGACGTGGATTTTTTAAAAAATATTTTTTCAATTAACCAGCAGACGTGGATTTTTTAAAAAATATTTTTTCAATTAACCAGCAGACGTGGATTTTTTAAAAAATATTTTTTCAATTAACCAGCAGACGTGGATTTTTTAAAAAAATATTTTTCAATTAACCAGCAGACGTGGATTTTTTAAAAAATATTTTTTCAATTAACCAGCAGACGTGGATTTTTTAAAAAATATTTTTTCAATTAACCAGCAGACGTGGATTTATTAAAAAATATTTTTTCAATAAACCAGCAGACGTGGATTTATTAAAAAATATTTTTTCAATTAACAAGCAGACGTGGATTTTTTAGAAAATATTTTTTCAATTAACCAGCAGACGTGGATTTTTTAAAAAATATTTTTTCAATTAACCAGCAGACGTGGATTTTTTAAAAAATATTTTTCAATTAACCAGCAGACGTGGATTTTTTAAAAAATATTTTTCAATTAACCAGCAGACGTGGATTTTTTAAAAAATATTTTTTCAATTAACCAGCAGACGTGGATTTTTTAAAAAATATTTTTCAATTAACCAGCAGACGTGGATTTTTTTAAAAAAAAATATTTTATCAATTAACCAGCAGACT
This sequence comes from Musca domestica, assembly GCF_030504385.1. Taxonomy (NCBI): domain Eukaryota; kingdom Metazoa; phylum Arthropoda; class Insecta; order Diptera; family Muscidae; genus Musca; species Musca domestica. The sequence goes on along the minus strand of NW_026712134.1, from coordinate 1,376,456 downwards.
TGGATTTTTTAAAAAATATATTTTTTGTTCTTAATTTTTATATATATATATATATATAATTTTATATAGCTATTAACTATTTAATAAATAAATCAAAAAAAATTATATATATATATATATATATATATATATATATATATATATATATATATATAATTTTTTTTTTGATTTATTTATTAAATAGTTAAGGAAACTTTTTTAAATTTTTTTTAGGTCTTTAGTTTTTTAATTTATTTTGATGGAAACATTTTTTATGCTTCTTTAAAAACCTCTTAAATAAACCACAAAAAAAAACTTAAATTCAAAGCATTTACATCTTTACTCTCTAAAACGTTTCAATAAATCATTTTATGGCCTCAATTTGTGGTGTGAGTTCGTCAGTTCTGTTCTGTTTGTTCATGCATTTGCTCATCTCTGCCACAACAGATAGCCAGCCAGCCATTCAGTGTTTCCTAGAGTGCAGCAGCAGCACCATCAGCCACAGATAAGACAAATGATATCATTAGCAACGGCATTAGCGTCGTTTGTTTTTACATGGCTATGATGATACATTTCTCTGTCTGTCTCTTTCTCTCTCCCTCTCTCATTACACAGCCAAATGAGCGGCTGAGATTTGAGATCTAAGCAAATCCCGTTGCAGTGCAATGAAACAAGTGCATGTTTGATTAAATAAATGGATGGGAGAAACAGTAACAACAACTACGAAAAATCTCTTCTCATTGTTTGTTGGGTGATAAGTAATTTTTGTTGTTGTTCTTCTTCTTTTTTTTTGGTTTCTTCATAAATTAAGGAAAGTGTATTTATATTTGTTTAGAAGGTAGGGATTGTGAAATGTTGGATGTGTGGCGTGGTTTAAAGCATCGTTTTTTCGGTTTTTAGGGCATTGTAGTGAATGTTTTGGTGTTGATTTTAGGGTTAAATATTAAAAATGGGGATTTAATGGGTTTGTAATTGAAGAAAAAACTGTAGCTACTTTATGTCTAAACAAATAAAGAACAGAGGAGAATTGTTTAAGAATTTTGTTAGAGAATGGGAAATTTATTTTTAAAAATTGAAAAATTATGGAGGCTTTATGTAATTCTGTCAAAAAAAAAAAAAAAAAAAAAAAAAAAAAAATTAAATAATAATAAAAAATGAATAAAAATAAAAAAAAATAACATAAATAAAATAAATAAGTAAATAAATAAATAAAATAAAATAAATAAAATAAATAAATAAATAAATAAAATAAATAAAATAAATAAATAAAATAAAATAAAATAAATAAAATAAATAAAATAATAAAATAATAAAATAAATAAAATAATAATATAAATAAAATAAATAAAATAATGAAATAAATAAATAAATAAAATAAAATAAAATAAAATAAATAAAATAAATAAAATAAATAAAATAAATAAAATAAATAAAATAAATAAAATAAATAAAATAAATAAAATAAATAAATAAATAAAATAAATAAAATAAATAAAATAAATAAAATAAATAAATAAATAAATAAATAAAACAAATAAAATAAATAAAATAAATAAAATAAAAAAATAACATAAATTACTTAAATAAATAATCACTGGAAAAATCCTGCAGCTTATGAAGGTAGAGCTAAAAAAAGAAGACACGTGTATCTGGGCGTTTTGAATATTTACAACGCAAAGCAACTTAAATACAGTAAACGACGGATAAATGCAAAACGGATAAATGCAAAAAACGCATAAGTGCATGTCCAATTGAAGCCGCGAGTCTTTTTTACGGTTTACATGCAAAAATACCCGGTTAAATGCAACACGCCATAAATGCAAACAACTCATATATGCATGAGTTTTCCAAACCAAAAGTACTTTTTTAGTGTCAGTTTACATTTATAAATGCACATCTCTAATAAACATACTACACTTTTATCCAACTCCTCAGAAATGAGCAGCACATGTGAATAAATAAAATCAGCTGTCTTTATTTGCGTATTTTATTGCTGGATAAAACATATCTATGGTTTTTGTAAGTTCATGAGCTTTTTATTGACTTTTGATTTAAATATGTTAATATTTTTGTTCCTAACAGACAACCATGAGCTCAAAACATACGCTCACCGTAAAGGAAAAGTTGAGATTAATTGAGTCTTTTAAAACCGGCTGCAGTCGAAAGGACCTAGCTGATAAGTATAAAGTTAATATATCAACAGTCTCAAGAATTTTAAAAAATCAAGGAAAGTTTGAAGCTTCAAGGACTGGCCAGGAGAATATCATGCGGAAACGCTTTAAACCAGGGCATTATGACATGGTAAACAAGGCCGTTACAACATGGTTTAAAGACTTGAGATCAAAGAATGCAGTCATTACAGGGCCAATGATATGTGAAAGAGCTAATCAGTTTGCTATTTCAATGAAAATTGATAATTTTGAAGCAAACGATGGTTGGTTGCAGCGCTGGAAAAAAAATCAAAACATTACTTTTCGAAAAATTTGCGGGGAAAAGGCTGCTGCTGACTATGGGGCTGCTGGAGTTTGGACAAAATCAACCCTACCAAATTTAATCAAAAACTTATCTCCTGATCAAGTGTACAATGCCGATGAGGCAGGACTATTTTATAAGGCACTACCTACAGGGACATATGCATCAAAAGGCGAGTCAGTGTTTGGTGGAAAAATTTCCAAACTGCGATTGACTCTCCTATTTTTATGTAATTCGGACGGGTCTGATAAGCATGTGTATGTGATTGGAAAAGCAAATAATCCACATTGCTGCAGGGGAAAAACGATGCCAATCAAATATTATGGACAACCTAATGCGTGGATGACGACTTCCATATGGATTGAAATTTTAAACAACTTCGACAAAATCCTGAAAAAGAACATTGTTCTTTTTGTTGATAACGCAAGCTGTCATAAGATTCCCAATGAGGTTATTTTTAAACATATAAAAATACATTACTTGCCACCAAATACAACATCCCTCATCCAACCTCTGGATCAGGGCATAATTAAAACTTTAAAGTGCAATACCGCTCATGCCTAATCCGTAAACAGTTATTGGCTCTGGAGGGAGGTATGTCATCTGAAAATTTTTCAAAAAGGATAACTGTTCTGCAAGCACTTAAAATGATCAAAAGGGCTTGGTGGCTTGTAACGCCTACGGTGATTAAAAACTGTTTTAAAAAAGCCGGGTTCATAAATCATGAAGAAGAAACGAATGTTCTAGAGGATTGTGAAACCATCGATTTACCCCCAATTCCGGAAAAAGAGTTTTCTTCTATTATAGACTGTGACGACAATTTAGAATGCTACGGTGATCTTACTGAAAGCGATATTTTAAAGGAAATTGGTTGGGTAAACGGAGATAAAATTCCTGATCATATTGATGAGCGTGTTGACGATTCCGATTGTGCCGTAGATCCTCTTCCTAGTCGCACGGAGGCTATAAAGCATACAACATTTCAAAAACTATTGTGAAAGCAATAACTTGGATTTTGATTTTGAAAAAATGGAAGATGCATTATTGAAGCTAAAGACAGAAAGTTTGATTCAAAAAAAGATCTCAGATTTTTTAGTACACATGAGTAAATCTCAATTTTTTTTATAAAAACAAGTTTTAAGATAAATAATTTTTCTGAACAGAACTGATTTTTTCTATTTCCTTCAAGTTGTCGATGCATAAAATGCCGGACACTTGGTCAGAAAATAAGAAAACTAAAACCAAAAAATTAACTTTGTGATTTTTTTTACTTTATAAATTGTTTGAACTAATTTTTAAGTTTTTTAATATATGTATGTTCATAAGCGTACAATGTGGATTAAATACAAATAAAATAAAAAAATTATTTAAAAATAGTTCTTTTCTTAATATTTTCATGTAATAATTGTTTTCTAAAAATGGAACAATGTTTACATAAATGCAATTATCATGCAGTTATGCAATGTTAGTGTAAATGCAATCGTTGTGCATTTATCCGAGGTTTGCATAAATGCAAAAAACGGATAAGTGCACAAAAACTTACTAGAAAAACGATGTGCATTTATCCGTAGTTTACTGTAGAGGGGAGCAAATTCCCCCCTCTTCAACATTTTTGAAAATTTTCGGCTAAATATTCCTTGGAATCCATACATTGTTGCTATTTAATGTCTTGGGATAAAAATACGAGGAATATTTTGGCCGAAAATTTTAATCCTCGAGCAAGTCACGAGGGGTATTTTTCGTCATTTTTTCAAATACTTTTGAAAATTAAGATTCCTCGGAATCAGCGCATTTTAGGTATACAGTGTCTTCGGTAATATTACAGCTAAAAATACGAGGAATATTTTTGTAGAACATTTTAATCCTCAAGCGAGCCAAGAAAGGGGTCTTTTTGGTCCTTTTTTGAAATACTTTTAGAAATTTGGATTCCTCGGAATCCGTGCATTTTAGATATATATTGTCTTTGGCAATATTACAGCTAAAAATACAAGGAATATTTTTGTCGAACATGTTAACCCACAAGCAGGTCAAAAAAGGGGTCTTTTTGGCC